>NW_014556168.1:148135-208362 GCF_001313825.1 Dinoponera quadriceps
CCACCCTTGTGCTCCCTTTTTCTCTTGTTTTTCTCCCTCCTTCCTCTTTGTGGCGCGCCCGCCTGGACCGTCGCTTCGCCGTGTTTCGGCGTTTCGCGTCGTTGCTTCGTCGAGGAGAGCGGTGGCGCCGAAAAAATCCTCTCCCAGCGGAGGGGGAAATCGCGAGGGAAATTCGGGGACCGACGAGACACGGGTGTCGATCGATCGCCTTCCGGCCGAATCCCCGGGCGCACCGCAGGACTGGAGATCAGCAGAAGCATCGATGATTTTCCCCGTCTCTACGCAGGATCGCGTGTGATCTCGATTCTTGAGTCATTCGTAACTATTCGCTCACGTGACTCGCCAGTGTTACATATTAGGTTGTTACAAGAGTTCTGTCAGTTTCTTAATCACAAACTTGCGAGGAAAGACCACACCAAAGACTAATAGAGAGAATCAACCGCGAAGAAACTGATGCAAAAAAGTGACGAAACTTTTGTAACAACCTGATATAAATGAGCGTACTGCTTTTACGGGAAGTGCGCACGCTCGTCGGTTTGACGAGAACCGCAAGTACCGCAAGTAACGAATAGTTACGAATGATTCGAGAATCGAGGCCCACAGAGCGTGCGTGTGTATCCTGTTGTTGGAGCTGCGCGACAGACGTGTAAACGCTCTCAAGCGGTGATTTAGCGCGATGATTCCCGGGGCTCTCGAGGCAGCTTTCGCCTCGTCTCGCTCGTCTCTCAACACCCACCGCGTCTTATCCGAGTGAGTATCTCGCTCTCTGTGCAAATAACACGCTCCGCTGTTTTACCTTTTGACCGGCTTTCACGGCGACTTGGCCCGGGCCCCGTGGATTTACTCTCGATGGTCGCCGACGAGCCCGGTTTTCGAGCGCCCTTACTTAACGCGCGCGCACTTTCTCTTCGTCTCGTTTCGCCCGGCTCCCTCTCGCCCTTTTCGCAATATCGGGCCCCGATTTCTGCGCCCGTACGAGAAAAGGGTGCCGACGCCTCCGGTTCGTGCCGCCAAGTATCATGCGGGGTCTTGGCCTCGCCAATCAACCGCAATAGAGCGAAAGAAAAAAAAAAGGGAAGAAGGAAGGCGAGCCAGGCTACCTCTTTTTGCGTTGCACGCGAAGAAGACCGCGCGGATCGGCGGTCGTAAACAGCGCGCGGCGGGCCCGCAAGGGTGGAACGCGATTTTGCACCACGTGCGTGGGAAATAAGGAAGGCTGAGAAACGCGCGCGATGAAGGCATCGAGTCAGCTGATCTCGCGCGAGCTGGGAAGCCGGCAAATCGTGCGCAATTTCGTAAGGACGGCGATGAGAAAGAAAGTCGTATCTCGGAGGAAGAATTTCGTTGCCTTCGGGAGCCGAGTGCGAATTTTTCGATAGAATATTTCTCCACCAAATTGTTTAATTATTGCAACGAAATAATTTAGTCTCGTGTACTAATATACAATATATGGTACTTATTTGGTTGCGGTAATCCAATATTTGGTTGCGAGATATTCGCCATATTTTCATATTTATTACCAAATCTTTTAGGGGGAGACCGGGGGGTCCAGTTAACTAGAAGAGAAGCAGAGAATCGAGCAGAGATTTCAAAAATATCATAGATGCTTGTGAAATCCCTACTTGCTGTATTCTGTAACCTGTTAGAAAACAACAGAAATAATCAATTAGCCAACTTATCCCTTTAACCAATTAGACCCGATCTCTCTCCTACGCTTGGCACTTCAAAATTCTTTACAGGTATGCTATGCAGGTGTGCCGGAGAATAATCCAGACGTACGCATTCAAGCATCATATCCTTTTTTGGCTCTATTGCGGTTTATGAGGCCAAGAATATTCGAATTATTTACATTTATTAAATTTAATGCCAATTTTTATTGGTTTATCTTTGTAAACTACTCGCCGCTAGAAAACCGAGTATCTCATTAAATATCAATACATATTCATACTAACAATATTAATATTTAAAATAATAAAAAATCCGTGCTTTGCTCCTAAAGACCTTTAAATCCTCTCTTTAGTTTAAACCAAATAAGCGGCAGTTTTACTTAAGAAAACCATATCTATTTAAGAAGATATTGTCGTAAGGCATATAATGTCCTTCGTCGGAAAAGTCGTCGGCAAGACTTTACGTTTGATTTGAAATCTTGGATAACAGAGAGAGAGAGAGAGATAATCTCGAGAAGGATTGATCGCGTCCGGTGGAATATCGTTCAAGGAAGTTCTTTGGCTTCGCGACCGCGCGCGGAAGTTTTTATTTATTCCTCCTCATCGATCATCGCGCGCCTCGTGTTCGTCGCGCACGAGTCTCACAGTTCTCATGTGTCTGTCGGCGAATGGAGAGCAGAAGAGAAGAGGCAAGAAGGAAAGAGAGAAAGAGGGGGAGAGAGAGAGAGTCGCCGGTCGCGGACTACCAGGAAGGAAAATAATAATTAGTTGATGTCACCCGACGTTGAGGCTCGGCACTCTCGTGCAATATCGTCGCGCCGTTATCAAGCCGCGCGGTTATCGCCTCTGCCGTATCGCCTGTGCCCGGCCGTTACGCGAAGCGTGCGAATGTTTACGACTCGTGTCGGATTTTAATGCGTCGGTGGCGTCTGCACGCTTCGTGAATGACAGTGCGCGGATGATCGGGTCGGTGACGTAGCCGCGACGCGATTAAACCCGATCGCGTCACATCGAATCGAGTATCATTCGTTCGGTAACAATGTTAACGAAGACTATGTCGACAGGTAAAATCCCCCGCGTGGAGACCCTCCCGAATTAAATCCTCCTGATTAATCCTGAGAGAGTTGGTGGATTTCATTTATGTCGCATTGAAAAAATACGCTCAGGGCTCGAACTCGAAACCCCTGCACTGAGAGAGAAAGAACATGGAAATTGATTCGTGAGATATAAGGTTTACGTCGCAGAAATAAACGTTTATTTAAATACGACGAAACAAGAAGAGGGGTGGAAAACGGAAGAAAACGCGTGTAGGCCTGGTGGGCCTAACATGTTACCATCGGCGTTAAACGCGAACACTCGCGATTAATTCGGCACGTTCGCCACGTGCGTGTCGCGCGCACGTGTGACGCGCCAATTTTCACGAGAGATCGGCGTCGTGTTCGACAAAGATTTTTCACTCTGTATCTGCACAAACAAATTAAGCATGTTTTGCACAATGACATAAAAAGGACGAGCAAAAAATAAACTCTGACGGACGGTTCGCCGGGTGAAGATGAACGCCGGTGATGGCGAACGTGTCGAGATTAATCGGAGAAAGGCGAGCTCCGAAAGAGACGCAGCAACAGCACGTGGCACTCTACACTCTCGGCCCCGGGAAGACGCCGCGCGGCTGGGAACCGTCGACGGGCACAATCGCGATGTGTCAAGCGCCGGGTTTATCTGCGACACGAGATATCCTTCATCCGCCATCGAGCACCTCGGGTTTCTTCCAACCGCTGCCATGGGCCGATCGTCCGAATATGTAACGCAAAAGACGATGATCATCTCCGTCAAAATTTCCTCGTTGACACCAGCGATAAGGTGGATACGGGAGGAGAGGGTGCCGAGTGCGCGAACGCAGTCGGCGCGTCTGCAGCTCCCGAAGCATCTGGCGACTCTTCAGTACACGTAGGAGATAATCTTAATGAACCCGGGGCTTATCGTCCCGAGAGACCGCCGAAATCCCGACTACGTGACGCGCTCCTCGAAGTCGCACCACAATGCCGCCTTTTCAGTATCGCCGAGCTGTGGAGCGTCACGCGGGTCGCGATATACGCGCGCATAAGAGCGACGTTCGCCGAAGAGATATTATTCCTCCCGTAATTATTAATTACGGAGCGTCACAAGTGCGACCGACGTGTTATAGCGATGTGAAAACTCAGGAATCATTTTCCTCTCGGTTTCTTATTATTATCGCTTCCTCGTCCGTATTACCAATTTACTCTCTTAAGTTGGATCAGTGAGACGATGTTCTACCGATAATCAGTGAATATTCGTTAATTTTATGTAATATATTGGTTGGGACTACGACGATGAAATATATATTTTTGTGAAATATACTTAAATTTTCTTATTAATTGGTTCGTTTGCTAGGAATAGAATTTTATTTCACATTTAAAATAAACGTTTATTTCCGTGAAATAAATCTTATATTTCACAAATAAATTTTTAAGTCTTCCTTCCCCAGTGTAGAGGTTTCAAGTTCGAATAAGTGTATTTTTCAAATGCGATATAAATTAAATTAATTAAATGCGACTAAGAATATTTGAAACAAAATCATTGACAATACCTTGAGAGTGGCGTTAAGATAATAAAAAGGAAGTAATAAATAATAACTCTCTTACTATTTTAGTTAGATTTCTTCGATGGAAACAGTTACATTAACGGACTTTTGCAACGAAATTTTACTGATTTGCAGTGCTATACTTACAACTATCAACGATCATTAGTGACTATTGACTGCTTCTCAGTGTTAATACATTGCACTTTAGAGACTAAATATCTATCTATATTTCTTTTCAAATATCAATATACGATTTATATCAATATACGATTATCTATAATATTATATATACGTTTATATATAAATATCAATATACGATTTTCAAATTTACGGTCTTCACGACGAGTATCAAGTTTCTTCGCGCATCTAATAACCTTTTTGGAACGAATTTTCACGACAAACGGAATACTGTGTGAAGCCACACACTGATACAAAATTATAGTTATTTTCGGTGCGAGCCATATCTTACAATAACAGCAATATGTACATAAGATTATCATCATTTATCATCATTTGTTTATCATCATTGACACTATAATAACATTTACTAAAATTTTCATGGTTGAAATAAAAAAGTAGGTACGGCTGGCATCGGGGAAATAACGATAATTTTCTATCAGTGTACGAGACCGTCGGGGCAATTTGAAACAATCGCGCGCGATATTTACCGGAAGGAAACAACACGTGGCGAACGTAACGTGATCGCGCCTACGACGGTAATTCCGCTCCATTATCGATGGATACGCGGCAATGGCATGAATGATTGAACGCGTTGCTTGCTTTCACTGAACGCGATGGCTCGTGTTACCCTGGACACCGCAGCAAACGCGGCGCAGTTGCCGTATTTTGCAAACAAATTCGACGCGTGCGTGCACTATGAAGGCTCGCCTGCGAAATTGGTAATCAAATGCCGTTCGCCACGCAGGCTATTAATTATCGTGCTGCGCGACTTGAACGGCACCGCGTTCAATTTCGTATTTGTACCTTCAGTCGCGTACTTCGTGTCGCTCGACGAATAAATACGATCCAAGATCGACCGGACAACAGAGAAATTATTCGAAAAACTACAGGAGGGAAGTGATTTCCGTCGGTCTTTTCGGTCGTCGGGATTTTCGGACTGTCTCTTCCCGAGTCGAAATTTTTCTCCTACATTAAGTCTTGAAATTTCTTTAGGATATGCTCGAACAAATGTTTCGGTTGTGAGAGTCAAAATCCATTTCTTTGAACCGAAGCTATCGTTCTCCGAAACCGAACTTTTTTCACTCTTCTCATAAACCGAAACATTTGTTCGAGCATATCCCAACTGAATTTTATTGCAGTTAACCAAATGGACTTTTCAGTATTCTTAGTTCTACATGAAATCTTGAAGCGGAGAAGACGGAAATAACTTCTCACTAGTAGCATCAAAAGAGAACAATGGAAGACTTTGAAAGATTTCATGCTGAACTAAATAGACTGGAACGAAAATTTCGAGTTTGTCGTCGCGAGATCTCGCGCGCAAAAGCAGCCACTGTCACCGGGGATTCCCTCGAGATCGTCGTCGAGGAGACGAACGGGGGATTTTCCGTAGCGGGTGGGATCCATCGATTTGAAATACTATCGGCCGGAATTATTGTCGCGTGTGTGTGATCGCTCGTCTCTCGGTTACCCTATCGCTTGAACGGTGCGCGCGGTGTAGCTGCAACGAACCATTTGGAGCGACCTTCCTATCCAAAGTAGTCTCTCTCCGGAGGGTTCGAAACTGGTGAGGGTAGCCTGTGTCGGAATGGCAGCGGAGAGCATCGAGTCAGTTGGTGTAGAGACTCCAGCAAGTGCGCTCGCTTGTGTGGGTCTACTAATGTCAGGCCGCGTGTCCGATACGCTTGATCCATATATTTCCATATTCCGGATGCGGAGATACAGTGAAATGTAAAACGTCGTGGCTGGAAACGTCGTGGCTGTCGGGCCGAGTCCGGCGTGATAATCGCGAATTTCCGTCCGACAACGTGCTCGAACGCGCGCGCGCGTCGCCCCGGCGATTTTCGCGCTTCGCTCGTCATTTCACCTCGGGCCGATTGTTTGCAATATTTTGCTTGTTTTACGAGTGTTTCGCACGCCGGTGCGATTCCCGAGCTTACAGACCGCGTGGTCGTTTCCCTCCTTCGCGCCGAGCTATGATTTCCTCCGCCGCCGCGATGTCGTACGATTATCCTCATCCGGTTTCGAGAACGTATCAATACAAGAAGGTATTGCGAATATCGCGGTCGAGTCGGTGACGGACTCGCACGAACGCGGGTGATAGTGCGCAATGTCAAGTTTGACGAGAAGGTGATACAATTGGCATCGTTTCGACGGTGTCGCTACACAAGCCGGAACTTGTCGGGCATTCGTGAATCGCTACCCTTTCCCTAACGTATCGAAAACGACCCTCGATTCCCCGATTAATTGTTCGAAATGAATCTCTTAATTATTTTTGTTTACCACTCCTGTCCTGAGAAATATCGCCGTGGACAAAGAGATAATATATTTTCACACTGTTATTTTACAGTTAGATTTTACATTGCGCACCGTCATAGGCCTCTCGAGCAAAAACTTTTACTTATTTGTGCGAATTAACAGGCAGCTCGATTAATTTATTCATTTTCCTTGTAGCGCATTCGATATGCTTCAGCACAAACAGCTAATAATAGATTCTATTCTTTTACACGGTCATTTCGTAAATTAAAAATTAATAGATAATTGTATATTATATATTTATATGTCGAAGTATATTGCTTGAAATAATCAATATGTAATTATATACGCGCGCGCGCCTTGCGAAAGACTGAGTAACAAGTTTGCGCAGCTGCACATTACACGTTTCAAACAGAGCTAAAAGTTCTCACGCGAGTTGAAGTTTGCATTACCAAGCCGAGCTACCATTTATCCTCCCGATTGCAATCTCGCCTGATTTTTGGGGCTGATTGAGGCTCGAACAGAACGGATCGGAACTTCTCTCCAGGCGTGATTTGAATATTCGCGTGTTCTTGCGTGCAGATGGGAAAAAGTGCTAGAATTAAGTAAACGTAATTACTTGTTTCTCAACTCATTCTTAAATCGAGTAACACTTCTATCAATTTAATAGCTTGTATATTTTGTATTTTAATAGCTCCTGTATATTAAGTACTTACCTGAACGCAGTGATATTTTAATTTGTAAATGAATTACTGAGTGAAAATGTAAAATGGTTCGAAATTTAAAAGAACATTTACTAGAATGAGAGTTTTGAAGGCTCGAAAAAACCTGTTTTCTTTTCCTGTGAATTTTCTCGGTTTTTTTCTTTAAGGATAGACAAATTTGTTTAGAAATATTTATGTTTGTTCGGTCAGTACCTGTTACATTAACTATTTTCCGTAAAGAAAGTTATTGCGTACACTTAACTGACACCTAACTGAAGTTAAATGATAAGGTATAATAATATTATTATATATTATATATTACATATTTGTTCAAAATGTTTTTGGCTGTAATTTTTTGAAAGTAATTTTTGAAAGTAATGTTATTGCTTAATATATAACATATTAATTTCATTTAACTTCAGTGAAGCGCACGCAATTATCTTCTCTACGGAAAGAAGTAAATATTGCGGGTTTTAACCGAACACACGTGAATTTTTCTAAACGAATTTTTCTATCCTTGGAAAGGGAACCGAAAAAAATATATGAAAAAATTAACAAAAAAGTCAATTAAAAAAACTATAACTAGAATTATATTGTATTTCTTATCCATTGTGTGATAAAACCTAATGATTGAAAATTTTGATTTTTCTGGACCGGTGAATATTATCTAAAAATAAATTCTAACATTCCAAATATTACTAATTTTCAATACACCTGTCGCAATTGTCTTAACACATACAAGTAAATATCTACTTATACGAAGGAAATGTGCATATGATCAATTATATTTCTATTCTTAGTAAATATTTGCCAAGGGGTATTGGAACGACCATTTTACTCGGATCAAGTAAATATCGCTTGAACAGTAGTTTTTTTTTTCTGCGCAGCTGGGCCTGAATTTACCCCCGTCACTTGGAAATTTATTTAACCTTGCGAAAGATTCGCAGGACATACGAGTAGTAGCGTGCCGGCATGCACGTTCGTTTCCCGCCACACTTGGCCACCGCTGGTCGCAATCGGCAAAGTGTTTAAATCAAACGCGCTTTTGCTCTTAGCTTTGCTTCTTTCATCGGCAACGATGTTTCATTTTCCGTCCGTCGACAACGACGACGACCCAACACCTGCCGGCACACGGCATAAATTTGTATCCGTGTATCCTCGCGACTTAACCGCCGAGGAAAACGTAATCGATACGAGCATACGCGCGATGCGGTCGCTAATTGACGCTAAATCATCATCCGACCATCTCGCGCTGAAACAAAACAAGACTTGATTTCTCGCGCGCCACGTTCATTCATGGGTCAAAGATTTCCCCCGGCGAATTAAGGCGAGATGAAAGGATAAATAAGGAGACGGCACGGCCGTACACGATTATTACTTTCCGTTCATTCCGTCACGTCGATCGTACGCGTCGACGTTCGATTCTCCTGTCCCAGCCGCGTCGTAAATTAGTAATTTATGTTGTGATTGACGATCGAGAACGAAGTCGTGCGACGGTGGGCCGAGGTGCGAAGAAAGTTTCGCCGGCCGAAGCGCGGCAGCTGTCGCGGTATATTGATTAATAAAATATAACGTGTGTTCAATGGCAGATAACGAAGCCGCTTTTGGAAAGGAAGAGACGCGCGCGAATAAATCGTTGTCTCGATGAGCTCAAGAATATCATGGTGGACGCTTTGGAGGTGAGGATATTCGTCTTCTTTATATATTTATTACACACACACACACACACACACACACACACGGGGGACATGAATAATAAATATTTCGGTTATTTTAAAATATCGGTCGCCGGGTTCGATCGATCATAATTACTAGCGATTAATACATTTACGTCAACGGAACGGTGAGAGTAAGAAAGCACGCGTCGAGACGCAAAAGTACATAGAGAAAAGGATTTCTTTGGATTTAATACACTATTTTTTTATTTGGGTCTGTTTAATATAAATAATATAATTTAATATCAAATATTTTATTACTTGAATGAAAATGTTGTTTCGTTAGATTAAACCATGTTGTTTGATAAAGAAAACTGTATATTATTTAGAGGAAATATATAATATTTCGTTTTCAATGAAGAAAAAATTTATTTCATTATATACTAAATATTGTTCCACCGGAACAAAGAAAGTTCTTTAATATTTTTCTAATATGGTGTTGCTTCTTTCAAATAATTTATCGCCTATAACAACCATTGTAATGTTTGAGTAAAAAATGCAAAAGAAATACATTATTTGACGTAAAGATATTTATTATTTAAGAAATTAACTTATTATTTAAGAAACTAAACAACCCCATTTGTTGAATCAAACATTTGTTTGCTTGCTCTATTCCAACTGCAACTAAATATAATATAGTTCCGTATATTAAATATACAATATACGGAACTACAGTATTGTATACACGAAACTAAACTATTTGATTACGATAATCAAGTATTAAGCAGGCAAATATTAACCAAATTTTTAACTTATTACCAAATCTTTCTTTCATACGGGAGCGATTAATAATGTCGTAAGCTTCGTTTAGCCTATCATAAAACTTACGTCATTAATTCGTAATTTACGATATTTATATCACGAGAAGATTTGAAAAATGTCATTTAATTTCCCTTTTATTTTGATCGACGTCAAATGAAACGGATTACAGAAACACGATTTTTGCAATTCGACTCATCATCGGTTAGAAATCGTGAATTGGAAAAATCCTTTCGTGCACTTCGCTATGGCCACGCGAAGTGAACAGGCATCTCTGTTTCTCATGCAAACGAGTTAATCGCTCCCGGAGGGCCTCCCGGAACCGCTTCACTCGGAAACGCTAAAAGTTATACCCGGTAAATCTGCAGGTTAAGCGTTAGACCGGATCTACGGAGTAAGTATAGTACACGCCTTTAGCCTTTTGCTTTAAACACTAAATTATAACGTAATTTCTAGCAAGAAGTTATCCTCGCAAGAAGCTATTTCCTGCACTATCAGACGTCGCAATTTTTAATATTTAAGGATATATCATCCATAAATCCATACAGATTCTATATAGAAAACTGAAGTTGACCTTCGCATAATTTAGCGCCTCCGCGAAAAGAAATTGGATGACGAGAATACAGCCTCCCCTCCCAAGCTATTTAACTTCCGTCCGTAAAATTTGTCTATAAAATCGACATACATTAAGTTACTTTTTACGGCAATTTCAAGTGACTCATCTTACATATGTATACCTCGACATCGCATCGAATTAACATTTATTATTTAAGCACCGAGATCAACGTGTAGGAACATAACTTGATGAATACGAAACTCGCGAGTGGCCTCCCTGATGCGCTGAAAGTACGGCACCGACCGGTGACGCATCCTTAAGCGTTATCGCGCCTTTTGAAACACCTTTCGCCAGGAATTACGTGACACTCGATCGCTCGGAGAGGAAAAGGCTAGGAGCTTATCGCGCCTGCTTCAGATCCGGACTTACGGGATCGCGATTGTTTTCGAAGGCAGCGGCGGCAGCCTCGAACGCCGATAGTCTGGTTCAACGAGCACGTGCTGTGCACTTTTTCCCCGCGTGTCGAGCGGAACCTTCGGAGGAAAGCCGGTGGTGTGGTTTCTTGCTCGACACCGCGCCGGGCTCTATTTATGATACCGCGCGTCCGTCCTCGCGCTACCGCCCGTCCGTCCGCCGGCCCGACAGCAATTTTACGGATCGCGCCTAGCAGGAAACGCATTCTCGGGCCGCAGCTACGCGTGCAGGCGATTTTGCTTTTAAATGTTCCCGGAGCGTGGGAACCCAGCGGTGTGCGACGGCGAATGTCAACGGAACGGCACGTATATACGCCGATTCGCGGTGTGTAGTCATGCGCGTAGTAACGCTTTGCGCGACACGTAGGTGATATTCAAATACCCCCCTCCCCTCTCCCACGATACTAGCCCCGTCTAATCCGAGTCTCTCGCAATGAACGCAATTTATCGCGTCCCGGCAGCGACGGTGGCGGTGTCTCGCGCGCTAAATGCCACGGCGATAATGTCGTACGCGATCTTCGTGTAACGGATGTAAATAAGTTGAGCCGCGAGAAGGAGAAAAGAAATTAATAGATAAAGTTGTTTCGCGCGAAGGAGCAGCGAGATAAGAGGGGGAGAGTGCCGGGAGGGGGAGGAGGGGGCACTTATCGAGCCGCGAGATCTACAATTTGTATTTTTACCGTGTGGACGAGGAGTGACCGAGCGCGACAAAACGACGACTTTCGAGCGGCTCTCGAGCGGAAATTTCGTATTTAGCGCCGACTGTGTACACGAGGTGAGAAAATACGGGCCCCGTGCCTTTTTAACAGCTTCAATATTAGCCTTCGCGATCGGCCGAGCCGTGACGCGTCGAGAGAGAGAGAGAGAGAGAAAGAGAAAAAAAAGCGTTATTGCCGCGCGTTTCCCGCACATTAACTCGAGTCGGTCCTCAGCGGTGGAATCGTACGGTGCGCGCACCTCGCCACCGGTGCTAATTTGTCGGCACGGTAGACCCGGCGCGCGCCATCCTCGCCACCTTGCACGTGTAATTCGCTGAATCAACGTGAAAGGCACCGTTCATTTCACCGAGCTAATTTCCCCGGTGCGGCGCGTCATTGTCCCGGCCGACACCCGTCTCGCGCTCGACAGCGAGCGTTTAACGATCGTCGGCTGCCGATCCTATTCCATCTTCCGAGGACCTTGGCAGGATGAGCGATATGTTACGTCGGTTGAGGACAAGTGTCTTCATGCCTCAAGTCTTCGTCTTTTCGCTGGGCACGACGGATATGTTCGTCGCTGAAAACTAGCTTCTCAGTTAAATAACATTGGTGGATAAGCGTGTCAACGGGCCGAAAATCGATCCTTTATTGAAAGAATCGACTCGTGTAAAAATTTCACGGAAAAAGCATCAGTTTGGAAAAGTCGACTTTTCGAGGGAGAAGATTGGGTTTTCTGAAAATCGAAATCGCCCCATCACTCGTGTCCTATACGGTATAAATGTTCGAAGGACATCCTAGAAACGTTCCAGAAATACCAAACATTTCTGGGACGTCTCTGGGATGTCTTTTGAACACTTGTGCTGTACGGGACGATGCACATCGTGGAAAATCACTCGCCATTCGCGGACGTTATATATTTACTGCACCTCGTCCGGAGTCTTTCTTTAGAATTGTCTCCACTGTATTATTCCGCCTCACACAATTGAATACTGTACCACATATAGCGAACACTTTTGGTTGAAACGTGTCGCAGCGAAAAGGTGAAATATCGCGCGATATCTCGGGTCTTAAACTAAACGACCGTTCCGTTGTTTGTGACCGATGACAAACTACTGTAGATAATGTATAATAAAAAGAAAGTGAAGTAATAATTTAAGCGAAGATTGAGGGTGGAAAACGCCTGTCACGAAAGTAGAAGTCAGCCGTTCCGCTAAAGGCTCTTCTCAAGGCTCTTATCTATCAACGAGGGTTCCGTTCGCAGACCGAGAGGGAGAACATCAGCAAGCTGGAGAAGGCGGACGTGCTCGAGCTGACGGTCCGTCATCTGCAGAGACTGCAGGCCTCGCGACCTTCCGGGTTATCGGCGGTCAGCGGCAACGAGATCTCCGCCGAAAATCGCTGGCAGTCCGGATTCGGGCATTGCGCCGCTGAAGCCTGCAGATTCCTCTCGTCCTTATCGGGTGAAGCCGCGGAGAGGCTGGCGAGGCACCTCGCGTCTGGCCTCCAAACGAGCCGGCGATCTAATTCACCATCGGTAATCGACGCTCCATAATTATCGTATTATTACATATTGACGGCGAAGATGGGGGGAAGTGAGGGTGCTACTCGCGATTCTAGTGGCGCGTGTCACTGCTACATGAAAAAGTGCTGTTGAATCAATAGAACGTCCGCAACAGCACGTATGATCGGAATGTAAATCTTCTCGATTCAGTAGCGACGTCGTTATAACTAATTACTGCTTCAATTATTGAAACAATACATAACATAGTATACTGCAAATCCAAGCGTGTTATTTTCATTTTTCTCGCATGTTTCCCGCCGTTTTAAATCGCGTCATTAATACGATCGGATGCGTTAACTTAGAATTTATGATTTAACACGATTAAACGTTTTAAATGACGTAACCTAAGAGACGTGTAAAATGAGCATCGATCAAATGTGCCATCTTTAAACGTTTGTGCATGTAAAAATACACTTGTATTTGCGGCGTAGTTATAATGGCACTTGAAATTTTATTGATTCAGCGGCACTTCTTCCGTTCGGCCGCGCGAAACGGAGCCTTTAATTGCGGCACGCTTGGTCGTTGCTGATTGTCGTTTATGAAATATGTAACGATGATGAATTACGTCCTGCAAAACGTTACTTTCGATGGGCCGTTGGATGCCTGTTTGACGCTGCGGTTACTCACCGCCGTTTTCTCCACGGTTGAGGCTTCAAGGACTTGTTTCCGAATTGTCGAGTGTGTTCGACCGTCTCGATATACTCCACGTCCCTGAATGTTATCCTCATGCTGAATTACAACAAGCGAGATGTGTGTATTAATTGTCTAACATGCTTAACTGCAGATAGAGTATGCGCGATAAGCAAATATTGGGTCAGTCGAAAAGGACGCAGGACGCCGGAATGCGGGAAGCGATATATCGTGTACTTCCAGGTGTGTAAAAATCGCTCATTATATAGGACATATCTTAACGGACGCTCGGCGAATAAGGAGATAACCTAGTCGAAATTTACGCCGGCATTCATAGTCCGTTATCGCTCGATGAATTATCATAGCTCCGACCTCTGACTCAATCTGTACCCGCACTTATTTAATATGACAAGTAACGGTCGGTGAGCACGTATCTGTAATTAATTTCTCTCTCAGTCGGCCGCAAATAACTTACGACTATTAATACCGGCCTTAGAATCTGGCGTGAGTCTCGTGAATACGTATTTTATACGTCCAATAATTATTCCTCGAGTCCCGTCTTGAATCTGCTCTGTTGTGGCTCCTTTCGCTGTCATTGTTATTGTCTCAAATACGTAGAATTATCGGGCACACAACTGCTACTTTTGTTCTCACAATTCCTCCCTCTTCATCCCGCTTGCATCCCCGATTACTATTGAACTTTCCAGTAACAGTAAAAATAATCTAGTAAGAAGAAAGATACGGAAAGAAGTTTATCCTTTTACCTCTATCCATCCAGCTATTAATTTTTAATTTTAGATTATGTAACATTTTATCAGCGCACATACTTTATTTGCAGCCCGCGCACGCGATATTAATTGTGTTGTTCACTGAAACTGAGAGAAGATTATGCACAGGTAGAATATCGAGATAATCTAACACCTCGTAATTCTGCGACAAGTCCTTTGAACTTCAGTATGGAGAAAACGGCAGTGAGTGTCACATTAAAGAAACACAGTGGCCTGTATAATATTGTTGGGTTTTTCACAAGAGAAATTTGATTATTTAGTCCACAATTAGAGATCTCATATTTTCTATCGTTCAAGATGGAAACGGATTATTCATCATTTCGATTCGAGAATTGCGCGCCAGTCGCACAGATTTATGGTCACGGACTATTATTATACAATCGGCGAATAATGACCGAAAATGTTTCTTTTTCATTTTCAGCTGAAAATCCAGCTCTTATCACCTAGCCCGACGAATCGCACCGCTAGCAACGCGTCATCATGCGTCGTCTCGAGCGAAACCGACTCGGTGGGAGATCGTGCAAACGTTTCGCCGATTACTGCCACATCTCGCGGCGATAATAAGGATATCGAAGAAGTTGCCGATACCAGCGTGTCGACGACAGTCGTTTCCACGCTTCCTCAGTGCGAAGCCTCGATGTCGCCCGTTAACGACAAGAAGAAAGTAACAGCGAATTGCAACATCAAACTGAGAAACCTGAAGGACCAGAGATCAACGGCGACCGCAACAACGACAAGGAACAAATCGTGTACTTCGCAGGACATTAACGCCGAGGACGATGAAGAAATCGACGTCGAACGCGTGGAGGAGCGCAATACGGTATGGAGACCGTGGTAGCGCGAACGTATTTTGTATTAATCATCAATTAATGACGTACATTCCCTATGCAGACTCCCGTAAAAAGATTTTCCAGTGTTTATTTCATATATCTGCGTTTTAACAAAATTAATGTCGGAGATGAAAATAGGAGAGAGAACGGAAGAGTTTTTCCAAATTATTGCGATTTATAATTTAACACGAGTAACACTTCTACGTGTTTATATTTTGTTACTTGGTTCATTTAGAAGTACAAAATGGTCTCACCGACTCCGGTGTTCGAAAAATATTTTCTATAATTATACGGACCGAGCGGTATTAATATATACAGATACAATAGAGAAAATTTATTCGCTGCATTAAATGCTTGTTGCGAGACATCGCGTATAACAATCATATAGCAATAAAGATTGATAGAATCATCGATAGAATCATTATAAACTTACGTGATGTTAGTATTCTATATTATAGTTATTCTCTGTATTATAGTTAACAATATGTGTTGATTCTATGTTACTTTGGTACTTGGCTTTAAATAGAGATTTAAGTAATTGATCGTTCGATTACGATTTGCAAAGGAAATGTTTAGCAAAGAATTCTTTACTCAATATTCTTATAAGAGTTATGACGTGGCAGTTTGGAAAAATAATAACAAAAGGCGAAGGTATTTTGAAAAATCCAATCGCGAAATCTATGAAATATATCAAATAAAATTTTTATGCGACATATTTTCTTGTATATCTCACATTTTTTAAGATATTCGCTCATGAAAGAATATCCAAGTTGTCTTAGCCTATAAATTAATCTGGTTTTCCTAATATAGATAATATGAGGCACAATGGACTTTATCTACGTGCCACAGACGGATCTTTCACAAAGACCGTCTCCTGTTTCCCTTGTCATTATTATGATCAAACATATGGAATTAGTTTAAATGTTATTGAGATATTGCGAGATATATATTAGTTTCGAAAATAACGCGAGATGACGCCAGCAGCCTTTGGCAAATCGAGCGGTTCTGTAAGGTCAATACGAGATAGTACCTGCAGCAGGCAGCAGGTAGGTAAATTCGTACCTCAATTATTCCGAGGAGAGGCGCAAGATGGCGCCAACAGACAACTGCAGACTGATTAATTCCGAGAAAAAACACGAGATGGTGCCATGAATCCTTAAAAACAGCGCAAATGATATCAGTCTCATAAGGTAAGTGACAAACTCAATTGATGAATGACAAGAAGAGACGTGAAGATGGTAAGTCATAAAAACGATCAATTGAACGACACGCGTATACTACACGTATACTACACATATACTACACGTATAACTATTATCTAAAAATTTTTAAATATTCTTATATATTTTGCGACTTTGAAGATGTTTATTCTTTTCAGAGATATTTATCTCATTACTTATTATTAGTGCAATTATGTTACATTAAATCGTATCAAAATATATTATATATTGTTATACATTGTATAAGGCCAGTATTCATAGTTTGTTATTATTTGACAAATAATTATTACAATCTCTTCACAAATCTCTGATTATTTTTCATTCTGCGCTTATTTTGTACTAACAATATTGAATCAAACAACGAAATAGCAATTTATAAATAAAAATCTCCAATTGATTTATTTATTAGATTCTTAATACGAAAATAGAAATAATTCCGAACTATGAATATCGACCTTAAATAGTATTATATTATAAATTATACAATATTATATTGTATATTTTATCTTATTGTGTTACTTATATGTGTTACAATAGAATTTATATGTTACATCATATTATATATTGCATTGTATTAAAATATGAGAAAGAATAAAATTTAATTTTTATCTACCTTAACGTTTTTTTATTTATATCACTTTCCCACTCACTGTGTATTCCTAATACTTGAAAGACGTGATCTACAAATTTCCTGCTCGTAACTCCAATTACTTTTACGCTCATTATATATTTCCCTGCTACCAAAATGTTAAAAATCGGAAAAAGAAGGAATGATTCGTAAATTTTCAAATTTCCCGCTCGAAATTCCGACTACCTCTTCGCTCATCATGTTCCCCGGATACGAAAGCGTCAAAATCGGGAAGCGCCACCGTTCGGATTTCCCGCTCGAAATTCCGAATACCTCTTCGCTCATCATGTTCCCCGAATACGAAAGCGTCAAAATCGGGAAGCGCCACCGTTCGGATTTCCCGCTCGAAATTCCGACTACCTCTTCGCTCATCATGTTCCCCGAATACGAAAGCGTTAAAATCAGGAAGCGTGACCGTTCGAATTTCCCGCTCGAAATTCCGACTACCTCTTCGCTCTTCATGTTCTCCGGATACGATAGCGTCAAAAATCGGGCAGCGCAACCGTTCCGATTTCCCGTTTGAAATTCCGACTACTTCTTTGCTCATCATGTTCTCCGGATGCGAAAGCGTCAAAAACCGAGAAGTGCAACCGTCGGATTTCCCGATCGAAATTCCGACTACCTCTTCGCTCATCGTGTTCTCCGGATACGAAAGCGTCAAAAACCGAAGAGCGCAACGGAATAAACGAAGAAATAGCACGATATTTGTAAATATTTTATTTTATTTTTCTAACAATTAAACTAATGATATTAATTAAAAGAATAATAGGCAGGGGAATAGAATAAATTCATGTTTGAATGATATAAAAGTATTTATTCAATGTACATATTTACAAATTAAATATTATAATGACAATAATAATAATAAAATAACTCAGTACAGTGCGATATAAACTAATATATCTATATATTCAATACATATAAATATATGTGTTAATTTAACATACACAGTAGTATGTGTATATTGTAATAAGATACACATAACATAAAATACAAAATATAATTTATTACAATAACATTATACATAAAATACAATACCATGCATATAAAATATATATATATTGCTCCCTTCTCTTTACTTCTAAATCTCCAAATCCTATTGATATGCACGCCATCAAAACAAAAAGATACTAAGAAAATCGTGAATATATAATAATATAAATTTGTAATTTTATTTACTCAGTAATTTTTATTAAATTTATCGTATACAGGAAAGTTCGTTACTTACTAACCCGTAGTTGGTAAATCTGGTTTAAATTGGCATAGATGATAACTACAAAAATATAGTTTCATAAAAATATCAAACATATTTTATTATACATATTGATAAATCATCGAAATAATTGCGAATTATAAATTGAAAATAATTTATTTTATTAACTAAATATTAAGATATTCATATTTTACTGAGTAAGGGTAACTAAGAAACAGTCGATAAAGTCACCTTTCTTCAATTATCTCGGCACTCTTAAAGTCCTGCTTATAGTTTAAAAAATTTATCCAAGTCTGAGACAATGTTTATCTTATCTTGTTATTGATTTTGGTTATTAATCCCACCGATGAGATGAAAATAAAAATTGCCAACTTGAGGTAAATTTTTCAAAAGAACTTAGCGAAAGGCCCAGAAGTAATTGAAGTGATTTTGATCTTATCGACCATTGTTAACTATCTGATATAAAAATCTATCTATAAACATCTAAACGCACATTTAATGTATCATATAACATTAATTTTATAATTTACAATTTTTTCGACATTTTATCAATATTTACACATACATACAATGAAGCATATTAGACATTTTTATGAAACTATACACTTGTGTGTATAGTTTCATAAAAATCATCGTGTTATCATCTATTCTGTTTCGATTCAAAATTTACCAACAAGAGGTTAGTAAAGAGCGAGACTTTCATATACGCTAAATTTAATACAAATGTTTGTTTGCATAAATGAGAAAACGGATAAATAAATAAAATTAAAAATTTGTCTTCATTCATTATAATTTTCACATTATTTTCTCTTTTATGTTCCATAACATTTAATAGTTCGGTAAAACTTGGAAATTCAAAAGAAGTGAAGAGGAAGGAATTGTAAAGTAGCAATTGTGTGTCTAATTATACTGTTTATAAATAGAGATTTAATTTAGATTTGATATAATAAAAATAATCAACAGAAGAGGAAAGAAGATATTGGCAAACGCCAACAAGGTGGAAAATGCGACTCAAGAAGCATTATTAGACGCACAAGTCGCACTACATGCGAGATTTACATTAGAATCTAAGACGAGTATTCATAGTTGTAAAATACTAACAATCTTTGATTGACAACATAATTAATTACGCGTTCATATTCACAGACATGGTTAATCAGCTGTTTAGATCAACATTTCTCGAATAAATAAGTACAAATCGACGAATAGTCAGAGACTATTCATAAAAATACGACTACTCATTAAATAGTAATTAACTATGAGAAAATATCGATTTAATATTCGACTCGAGAATCTCCTCCATTCTCATTAAAATTTTTTAAACGTCCGTTAAAATCGAACACATCTTGTACAATAAGTAATTTTTAAACCAACCTGGAAATATATGACGTATCGCTGGCCGCATCCCGGTGTCTTGTCTCTTTCGTCCTTCTTCTTCTCGACCGCCCAGCGTCCTACTCTCGGCTTTTCCATCGTGACACTGATATTCTTCTTGGGGTAGCTTGGTTTCACCTCTGCTGCAGGCGGAAGTTACTCAGTCCGCGCGCCTCGACAAAACCCTACCCCAGGTTACCCTCGTTAACTCTAACTCACCGCATTCCGGTCTAATGGACCGTTTAAACGTTTCTCGATTTTCTCGTTTTCATATGACATATTTTATGTTTTCCCTAAAGTATCAAACATCCGCTATAACAAACGAACAATACTTTTCCTTAAATCATAGCAAGATCAGTTAAGCATTTTTTTCTGTGTGTGAAAACGCCCTTTTTTTATAATAAGTTTCGTTCCAAACTCAAATCATTTTCTCGACCTGATATCATAAACATTCTATTCGGACTCTGTGCATTTCCAATTTCCACATTTCTACAAGCTTAAAAATAATAATTAGAATGAAAATGACAAGGTGACAAAGTTAAGCGATTTCACGGACCGTAATCTGGCGAATTAAAGACTCGAAAATAATTACGGCTAACTAGAGTTAATACTCGAAGAATGCGATTTTTCATTCGCTGAACTTGACAAACTTCGGCAGAAATCTGAACACTTGACGCTTCTTGATATCTGCTTGTAACACGATAAGAAACAAGGAAGCTTAATGTTCAAAATATATCTAGAAATTAAAAAGACTCGAAGCTGCAAAATGCAATTTCGAAGCGTTTTATTACCGCTGTTATTACGAAATTTACAGTTCCTGGAATTTCGATTGTTTCCAATAGTCCACGGTGTCGCTTAATACCGAATAAAAAATTTTTCGGAGCTAATTATAGACGGATTTTTAATTACGCCAGCTTGTTTCCATGAGAAGTACATTTGAACGATGTTGTGCAATGTAGTCGCATATATTTGACACATAAATCAACCTACGTTCGAGTTGCGTTCGAAAGCAATAAACCCTACGCTGCTCCGCGTTTGGAGCACTTGCAGGTAGAAAAGGTTTCGAACTAGTTGCCGCAGATAAAGAATCTTCACGACTGCATCGGGACCCTTTTCGAGGCAAGGACACATGGTTTGCCAACAGTCATTCTCGACCATTATTGCGGTCACTAAATCAAAACGTGTACTTTTGTCGGCCGCCGAGGGCATCTACGAGAATCGTCGGCGGCAGAGTTAAAAAGCTCCGCCATTGAGCCGACGCTATTGTGATTCGAGTGGCTCGATGCCGACTGCGGTGATACAAATGACATTAAACCGAAGGGGAAGTAGAAAATGGCTTTTCCTTTGGTTTTCCTTTTGTCGCAGGATTCCCCGACGCAATCTCACGTGTAAACGGCATTTTCGAAAGAATGAATAAAACAGCGCGTCACTTCGAACGTTGACGATTTTCTTCCTGAACACCTCGACGGAGGGAACCCATCATCATGCGAAAGGCGAACGGCACATGGAAAACCGATAAGACTTGAGTTAGTAGGGAAATTGACAAACCAATCAGTATACATTCAATCAAAAATCTCCGTTACTTCTGCTTGAAGCAAAATTTATCGTCACTTTAATCGCTTGAGATACGTAAACCTAAAGAAATACCCCGGGTACCGACTCGACGTTTTCAATTCCACGTTAAGTCCTCAAACGGAGTAAACGGAAATAAGTTCCTACTTGTATCAAAGCAATCAGTACTCATTTAATGCTACGAAGAAAATTTAGGTTCTTCAGAGTCTAAACTTTAGTTCTCCATCAAGTCCTCAAATGGAGAAAACCGCCGCTAACTTCCTCGGAAGTTGTGGAAACCAAAGGAGTACAATAGAAGACCTTCGAGCACTTAACGCAGAACTAAATAAGACTTAAAGTAGGATTAAAATTCCGACCCGGGCTCGAGCACGTGTCAGTTTCACACACGTACTTTAAACGTAACACGTTTCGTGATCGTATTGCGTACGTTTAAAAAACATACCCGAAACTAACTGCACCATCTGGAATACTGATTGGTCGATCAATTTCCTTACTGCTTACGTATTTCCAAGTACCAATCAACATTCACCGGGGAGACTCGAGTATCCGAGTATTCCCTCCCTTCGGGGGAGCTCGAGGGATCTCGATCTCCTCGACTCGCTTTTCATCGGCGCCGGGGTTGCACCCGGTGGTCGACGGCACCACCGTGAGAGGACCCTGTGGCCGTTTGCGACCTTATTCGTCGGTCGCAAACATCCACGGAGCGGCGATGCACGCACGCACGCACGCACGCACGCAGCCAGGCAGGTAGGCATGGTACCTGAAGTCGTGAGGAAAGCTGCGCGGCCATTACGACTCTTACCGTGGCGGTTCGCGCGGCGCGTCAAAGAGCGCTCATTAAATGCTGGCAATTAACTGCCGGCCGAGTCTCTCGCTTTCCCGTCCCCTCCCCCCCTGCACCTTCTCCGCGCGCTTCTCCTCCTCGGTTCTCGGTTTCCTTCGTCGGCCGTCTCGTGTGCCGCCGGTGGCGGTAGTCCGATGTGTTCAGGTGTAAACGCGAGCCGCAGTCGCGCCGCCCCGTGGAAGCGCTGTCTGCGGCGTGATAATCCGCGGAACCGCGGATCATCGACTTCCTGCCGTGGCATATCTGCGTCCTGTCCGAGTATCCTTGCCTACGTATGCCGCTCGAAGTAACATTTCACTCACGACCGCTCCCGGATCCTCATATAGAATCTAGGACCCGCGATTTACCGGGTAATACTTCCGATTCTACTGCAATGTTCGGAAACTTAAACCAACTATCGCGGGAGCGCAGCTCCTTCACTTCTTACCGTGGGTGCCTGCGCTCTGTTTACAATGCTGCCCACGCAGTGAAGAATTTTACGTCGATGACGCTCATTTCGCTGACACTTTTCTGTTACTCTAA
Source organism: Dinoponera quadriceps (assembly GCF_001313825.1). NCBI lineage: Eukaryota > Metazoa > Arthropoda > Insecta > Hymenoptera > Formicidae > Dinoponera > Dinoponera quadriceps. The sequence goes on from NW_014556168.1 coordinate 170,925, forward strand.
CATGGGGAATATCGGAAAAAGTGCGCAAATATATATAAATAACGTGTGATGCAACGCGACCTAAATATAACGTAATACAACGTATATTCGCGCATATTCGTCTTGCGAAAATATTCAATTCCATCGCGTTCGCTTGGTTAAAGCTACGCGAGAGTTTCAACGGGTCGTTTTCAACGTGAAATCTTTAGCCGTGCGCCGCTTAAAGTAACATTTAACTCTAATGGGCACTTGCGGATGCTCTTCTAAGACGCGCGAGATCTCCCATCGGCGATGCTCGAATGGCCGTAAACTTGAGCGACTCTCGTTTCTCGATCGGCCGACGTGAGATCCCGGTGACGCTCGATCGAGATACGGATAAGATTTCGATCGGTGGATAAGGATCTCGCTTGGTCTCACGCCCTGGCGCAGGTCTCGCGCAACAATGTGTGCCGACCTATCGCCGGATGATCTACGATTCGAAGGTTGGCGCGTCGCGATCTCGCACGAAGCGCGCGCGCGAGACCGAAACCGGTAACGTCCGCCTTCGCGCGGTTGCGCGCGCACGTGAGCACCAGGGCATCGGGAATTTATCAACCGCTCGTCAACGACTACCTGGCTTCGAACGTTGTTCCAGATGATGTTCCGCGGTATCATAGAGAATGATTGACGGGTGTAATTTGCGGGGAAAGTTCCCTCGTAATTAACAGCGGGATCGAATATTACGCGAAGGAATACGTGACACTCGCTGCCGCTCCTTACGTAAGGTTAATCACTCGGTTCGGAGGCGCGCAGCCGTAATTAGAAAGCTCCGAGCTGATTTCCTCTCTTGGCGAAAATCAAGCTTCGAATTGATATCACACCTACTCGCCGCCGTTCTTTCTGCGATCATCTCGATCTTCTGCCTTCCATCGTGCTTGTCCAGTTATCTCGAGAGTCGCCGTTAGAATGCGCGACGCGCAATTTGCAATTACGCCCCGCCACCACCCCGGAGGTATTTTCTCGCAGGTGTTTCGAATCATTTGCAATAACTCGGCGCGAATCGTCCGGGAGACCAGACGAACCGTCGAGAACGTCTCTCTCTCGATAATCGCGAGAGGGTGAACTGCTGTGCGCCACTGTGCGCGCTGGCGACTCTCGAGAGCGCTGTCAAAATATATCAATGCATGAGTAATAGCTGCAAGCTGGCCCAGCGACCGAGAGGTTGCCGTTGTAAAGGAGCGAACGGCCGAACAATTAAGAGCGTTGTTGTCCTCGGGGAATGTTCTCGTCCGAGGGAGTCCGCGACCGGGTCCGCTGCCCACCAGCTGGCTGAAACGAGTCCCGGAGGACCGCGATAATCCTGCCGGGCCCGACGGGATGGAGATATATTCCTCGAGTACGAAAACAATAACAAACACTGAGGAAGACGCGCAAATCGTATGGGTGGACCTATAAATAAACAAATATAATTAGTCCATAAGTAATAATATGATAAATCATTCATTAAATCTACTCGCACGCCGGGGAAAAAATATCCGAACAGTTATTGATTCGCGCTAATAACATAGATATTTACTCAAATTTCTCTCCAACTTCTTGTATTTAAGTGGAATAAAGAATTGAATTACGCGAATGGCCGCAAACTTGAAGAAAATGTATATTTTCTCATTTGGAGATTAGTTTTCCTCAGTACAAAAGTATGTGTATCAGTATAAATAAATGTATTATCGATATACACCGAATAAATATTCTTTGTTTTTAGATATTTTTTTATTTCAACGTATCGAATCTCGCCGTTCCACCTTTCCCGAGTATCTGATTGGCTCTTACGCATCTTAGGGTTAGATATTATTAATATTTCGTAAAGGGCCGCGAGATGCTGAAAAATTTGAGAAAATACTGAAATATATTAAAAGATAATTAAAATAAATGCAACGCATATAATGGCGCGCTAATTGCGTGCTAATGGAATAAAGTAACTGCTGAAACAACAGATCGTTTCGGAAAATGATATCATTCGACGGGATTATTTTGCTTGTTTATCCGGATTACCCGGGCAAATGCCCTTGAAAGAACAGGTCCGTACGTACGGTAAAGCGGAAGCCCCTTCGGCACAAAGCCGACGCTATCCTCCGAGAAATTTCGACACAAGGATTCCCTTTCGTTCGACGAGATAACAATTAGGTGCGCGCTCGCCCCGAGAGAACGGTTTTTATGCGGTGACATCTCTGACACTTCGTCGTTACTGATCGACCCTGCTCGCACAGAGAGACGCGTGCCCGAGGGAAAAGGGTAGGGTTCGTTCCGAGGCTCGAACGAACTTGTCTCACATCGGGGGGACGCGACCAATTATAGCGCCCGAATTGTGGACGCTCGAGATCGTTCACGACGATCGATGCCGATCGATCCCGGCAGACCGATTGATCATTCGCGCGGTAGGCGCGAGCGCGTTCGTAAAAAAAAAAAAGGATATCGTGGATCCCCGCAGGTGGATAACGAAAATTACAGACCCTTTGTCAACGAACGGTCGCGTCGATTGAGACGCGTGCGTCGCTCGAAAGAGTCGCATTTTCACCGGTCGACGGTCCGCGAGTTGAAATTTTCAATTCTACATTAAGCCTTCAAGGGGGGAAACGGAAAAGTTCCCCCCCCCCCGCTCCCCCTCCGTTTGCAACATCGAAGACGCACGATAAATGCTTCTTTAATGTTACAAATAGGAATTGAAACTTTTCGAATCTAAATTTGAGTTCTATTAAGTCTTCAAGTGGAGAGAAAGACGATAACTTCCCATTTGCAGTACCAAAGGAACGCGATAAGAGACCTTTGAAGACTTAATATAAACGGGAAAAAAGTTTAGTTGTATGCATTTTGACTAAAGGAAACGGAATTTCTGGTTATAAGAAATTCTGTTTCCTTCAGCCATAACGCATCTGGTTCTTCCCTTTCTGATTAATGCAACCAGACACTTCTTCCGTGTAGAACTAGATAGACTTAATATAGAATTAAAATTTCGACTCGGGTTATTAAATGTTCAAGCGGAGAAAACGGAAATAAGTTCCTGTTGGTAACATCAAAAGGCAAGTAATAAGCGCTCCTATAATGCTACAAATGGGAGTCGAGACCTCCGGAGTCTAAATTTTCGTTCTACATTGAGTCTTCAAACGGAGAAAACGGCAATAACTTCTCCTTTGTGGCATCAAAGGAGCACAACGAAGACCGAATGTAGAACTAGACTTAATGTAGGACTAAAATTTCGACTCGGAGTGTACGTGTACGCGTGTGTGTGTGTCCGTGTATGTTTATGCAACCGTGTTAAAGGAAAATCCACTTTCTCTCGAATGCACCGTTTCGTGAACGACATTTATCACGAACGTTGGTTCATTTTTCACAGGCACATTCACGTAGATACATTCATATTGCAGACGCGACGAGAAGCGAGCACGACGATGGCCGGCGACGAGACGCCGTGGGAGCGACGATTATTAGAATCCGCGGACATTGGTGGTAACGTCGCCGAACAATCTCGTGATTTTCCACAGCGCATAAAGGCTACGATGTTTGCTGTCTTTAATGGCACGCAACACCGTTACACAGCCTCTTCTGCGCGCGTACTCGCGCCGCGCGCGACCAGCCGCCGCTTCTCTCCGTCTCATTTTTTCTCTTCCCTCGCGCGGCCGCTTAGAGTCTCCTCGACGGATCGACATGTAGCGATAATTAACTCGGCGTATGCGATAGTATTCGCGAGCACGCTCGTATTTTTCCCACTTTGCCCGAGGTTAGCGCGGCCGCCGGAGGCTGCGAATCGCGAATCGCGCGCACTCCGCGTTCGTGATAAGCGCAAAGCGAATTTTAAGTGCGAAGGTTAAACGGCACCCGAGGCGAGATTTTTAATTCCACGTTAAGTCTTCAAGCGGAGAAAACGCCAATAACTTCCCCATTTGCAGTACCGAAGGAGCACAATAAAAGACTTTTGAACGCTCAATGTAAAATTAAATTAGACTTAAACTAGGACTAGAAATTTCGACTCGGGTGAATTCCCGAGTGCGTCGGAGCTGAGGAAAATTTCGAATCTGCTGTCTTTAACGGCGCATCGTAATCCCGTAAGCTCCTAAGCTGAAAATTAACTATCCATATGACACAACTGAAATTCTGTTACCAGACCTAGTTTTTAGCTGTGGGAGCTAATTCTTCTTTTCTTCCGCGTACAAATACAGTCATAAAAGTTAGCTCGCACGGCTAAAAATTTGATCTACCAAGCAACCAAACGAAACTGATAATTAAATTTCAATTGTCTCCATCCGTATGACCTCATTTTCAACCGTGGAGACTAATTCTTTTCTCCCGTGTGGCCACCTACCGAATAAATATTTTCCACCCTTTAACACATTAACTGCCACGTGAGTTAAATATAACTCGTACGTGTTAACGCTGCCAACTACGAGTATACTCGTATGTCGATTGCCGGCCTGCTGTGCCAAGCACGAATGAACCCATAATATAAGTAGGTTAATTTGTACCCTTGGCCAGTGAATAAAGCAGAGAGCACGTCTGGGTGGCTTGGAAGGACAAACTACGGCCCGGGGAACGTGGCGGCGAACGTGTTAAATATATTTCCTCTCGATGCGTAAGATCGTTTCTGTGTGACGGCGAGATACACGTCGACTCGGAGCGGCGAGTTCACCCTCCGCGAGGCGAGAGGATCACCCGGGTGACTCTCTCCGGCCGGTCGAGCTCCGGTTTCACTCCGGGAAATTTCGAGAGCGGAGAACACCGCATCGGAGAAAATGCGCATCGCTGCGCGCGCGCGCGCGGCGGAGAGCGGCTGATCCGCTATCGTCTATTTCCAAGGAACACGGGCGGACGCGCGTCGCCGGGCGCGCGGGGGAGCGCGTGTCGTGATTGTAGTTTATGGGGAGCTGATTGCGGGAGCGTGGGACGTTCCGCCGGCGGATTCGCCCGGTGGACGGCCATTCGTCGGGCGTACTTACGTATCCATTCCGGTGTCAGTGTTTCGTTTCGTAATCATTAAGATATGCATTATCCGCCTAATGACGAGCGGCAAGGCGCAACGGCGTGTCCGATCGGGGTGACTCGTCCGTGGCGCGCATAAATTTCGCCCAAAGGGTCTTCCTCTCGGCTTCCACCCAGCTACGCGCTCGATGCTGATTAATGCGATCGCGAGCGCCGTCGAGCGCGGTCCGCGATTAATTACCTCCCTCTTTCCCTCTCTCTCTCTCTCTCTCTCTCTCGGGAAAACCGCTGCGCACTGATCGACGTGGCGGTTAATGCAGATAATGCCTCGCGACTCGCATCAATTAAATCGCGCCGTACGCTGCGTGTCCGCTACTTTGGGAGCCGATCGTTGTATTTACGTCGGGACGTAATCTCCCGGTTACAAACGAATCGGCCGGTAAAGCCAAGGGCAAGCGAGTCCGTTGGGTTCCCTAAGGTTAGCTCTCTTCCGCTCCGGAGAGCGAGGCCTCCTCCCCGCTTTCCGATGCCCGAAGTGATTACACGCGAATCAGACGAGGTGGTTTCGCCGCGGCGGGGAACCTGTCCGAAATGTCTAATGTCCCAAGAGGGAAGGGAGAGACGGCGAGATCTCTCCGCCGTGTACGAGCGAGCTCTAGGATACCGTGCGACGATCTCGTTTCGTTACGGAGGTCCCGCGGAGGATCGCGCGAGCTGGCGATCCCGAACGAAACTCTTTCTCTCTTTCTACCTCTCTCTCTCTCTTTCTGATTCAGTTGTACGTCGTTCAACGACCGTTCTCACGCGCGAAATCGGATTTGACGACATTAATTAAACGGATATAATGATATCGTTGCGATCGCGCCGATCACACGCGCCGATGCCGGCGAGAGAAACGAGCGAAAGACGCGGGAGGGAGCGTGCAGAATGTCGATTCCGCCGCGGCGCGGCCGTTCCATTTTCCACCTTCGTCTCGGGCGGAAGTCTCGGACGGCGGCGGCGAAGGTACGCGCGTCGCAATCGCGGTGCACCGCGATTCAATTAAACGCGCGATTACTCGGCAAACGTAATTAATTTTAATTAACGATGCGCGCCGAATCGCGGGAGCGGGTCTCTCTGAACTCTGCGCGATCCCATTGGCGAGATCACGCGATGCGTGATGCCGCCGGTGGCGTGCGTGGTTTCGCGAGAACGGCTCGACGAGAACCGTGTTCCCGCGAATTCGACGGAGATACCGCGAATATTCACACCGGGGATGCCGGAACTGCCGGAATAAAAAATATCGTCGCGCGTCCAGTAAGATGTAGAATAGACAAAGCGCCTTACTCGTCCCGAGTCGAAATTCTCGTCTCCCATCAAGTCCACTTAGTTCTTCTACATTAAGTCATCGGGTGGAGAAGACGGAAGTAACTTCCCATTTATAATATCAAAGAGAGCACGAGACCTTTGAAGACTTGATGTAGAATTAGATTTAATGTGGAACTGAAATTTCGACTCGGAGTCACTGAAGTAAAAAGGGGTTGTATATTCTTCGTAAATTCGCAATTCGGCTCCGAGAGCCGCGAAAGTAACGAGACGGATGATAGACCAGTCGAAACTTTGATTCTACATTAAAGATGTATCGCCAATGTGGTACAATAATTGATTTGTTAAAAATTAAAAATAAATATCAGACAGATAGGATACTAAAATAATCGGGTATTAAACGATGTTTGAATAAATGCTTCTCACGAAGCCTCAACATGCGGAAAACGGCAGTAAGTAATCATGCATATCATTACGATGGGACAATATCATGTGCAGTGTTACGTCCCGAAATCCTCCGTTGATCCTTCGGGTTCGACGGTGACTTGCAGGTTCGCTGTATCGAGTATGTTCAATAAGTTCGTGCAGACTTTGGTGAAAACTTCAGAGCCGATACTCATCTAGTCAGACGCAGCCTGACCTTCCTCGTCTCTTTCCTCGACCTTCCGCCATTGAAATAAAGACTCGACGCGTCACAGAATATTATTACGAAACAAATGACAAAATAAATCCGCACGAACGACGCCAACAGAGAGAAGCGAAATTTCGACTCAGGGCACCGCGGGCAAACTCCCCGGTGCCCCTCTCAGCCCTTCCCCCCGCTTACCGATCGTAAGGGCGCGAGAGAGGCCGCGTCGAATGCGCGAAAGGGATCGGCGCGGATCGGGAATTGCGGGCCGATATCGACATCGACATCGATATCGCCGGGGGAGGGCGAGCTCGAGCGTGCCGTCGTTTCGTGGGTGGTGGAGGAAGGTCGCGGGGTTCTCCGAGGCGGAGCTGGACGTGCGACCACCTCCACCGGCTCGGCGGAAATTACCTGGCAGGTGACCAATGCAGCCGTGCAGGCGATAAAGCCGTGAAAGAGCGCGCGGAGCTGGGACCGACGGTTAGAGGTTCCTCGAAGGGGCCCCACGACGAAGGCGGAGCCTTCCTCCGGCTTTCCTCCTTTCCGTGCCTGCCTCTTTCTTTACGCTCCGTGGCCCCTCGACGACCGCGAGCGCGGGTCTGCAGGTACCGGCAGTCCGAGTCGAGACCCCGAAGCCACCGCAGTCCCGCTTCGCTTCGCAGTAAAAAAAAAAAACAGAGGGAAATAAAAAGGAAGAAGCGAGCCTGCGCTCCGTTTCGGTGCGGTAGGACTTCCTGCGGGGTACTCAGAACCGCCGTCTATTCGACGATTTCATCGTCTCGCCACGCTGTTTTACGTTCGTTCGTCGTCGTCGGACGGCACCGTTGGGCGAGCCGTGACGCGCCGGCAAGTGAGGATCGAGTTGTGAGTCGTCGGGTATCGCCGTGAATCCGGAAAAGGGTGGACTTTCGACTCGCGGGTTTTTCTATTTTCTTGTGCCAGTGCTGGCGGTGACCGCGGCGGACGGGGAAACGCAGAGAGAAAGAGAGAGAGAGAGAGAGAAAGAGAGAGAGAAAGAGAGAGAGAGAGAGAGAGGGAGAGACTGGAAGCAACAGCTAGATGGCAGTCAGCACTCTCAATATGGCACCCTACTTCACTGGATACCCTTTCCAAGGTGCGGATTTTGACAACCCGAAAGTTCCCGGACTATCCGGGAGCGACCGTAGGGACCTTCGACTTAGCGACTTTCCTCGGCGTTAAGAATTTTTCCAAGTCATTTATCACCGAGTAGCTCGTTTAAGTTAACGTTTTAACCCGGATACCGCGGATCTGCGCGATCCTTTTCGCGCCCCGCCAAGTCGACGCTCGGAAAGTTTCGCGTTAAGGGCGAGATTTTTCCGGAACTTTTTCCTTCCCCCCAAAAAAACGTTCTCATCGGGTCCGCGTTGTTCGACGACTCGGCCGAAGACCCGACATCGCCGAGATGAATTTTCAATTTCGACACGGCGTGAAGTTTCGCGGAAGAACGGCGCCGACTTCCGTTATTCCGTCTCGCGGATTTCGCGGGTGATGAACGTCGACGGGAATTTCACGGCGCTCACGGAGAAGCCTCGCGGGTGTCACCGCAACGGTCCCGCGGATTTTACAGGACTTTACAGCCGATGGTTATAATGGTTTTACGATGCGCTTCGGGTGAATTATTCACCGGCGGTCGCCGGTGCGCTTCCAGTGACGCTTCCAGTAACAGACTGCCATATTTACAACGCCGTAACTGTCTCCGATCCGCGATCGGCCCGCGACCGATTAACTCAATCGGAAGTTTTACCGCCGCCTGGCGAAGCGGCTGCGATTACGTAATTCGGACGTAAGGACTGGTCTACGCGCGGCGTCGGCCGTTTCGTAACGTGCGTATCGTCGGCTGTAATGATTTAGGAGCCTGAAAAGAGAGATCGCGCATAAGTAATCGCACGGAAGCCCGCGCGTCGTTCCGTATTGGGTAATTTATGAAGCGGGGCAACACAGTGGCGAATCTCGAGGGACGGTCGGAAAACGAAAACTCGACGAAGAACTTCGACGGAATTCCCTCTCGATTTCCCCCGGTCGGCTGTGTTACGCTCTTAATACGTTAGTGCTTAACACGTTAGCTCTTTCCGCCGGAGCAATTCGACGGTGACGCTGGTCGCGCGGATCCACGCAGCGGTTCGCGCGGTGAGAAATTTGGTTGTGTTAAAAACGCTGAAACTTCGCGTTACTTCGACACGTGGGGAATGTGCTGAAAGGTGTACGGAAGGGGAGAGTAATTTTGTTGGCACGGCAAATCGTTAGTTACTGTGGGGACAAAGGAAGTGTTTGTTACACGGAAAAAATAATGTTGCTGTTGTGGCAAAACCGTTGTTGCGACGGCGATAAGATTTCGTTGGCGTGACCAAATTATCTTGCTGCTTGTATGTCCAGCGAATAGCAATTGGTATTCTTAACAAATCTTTTTGCTGTCCAGATAAATTTTTTTACCGTCCTTGTAGTAACTAACAATTTACTGTGCCAGCAGAATATTTTTCTCCGTGCGAATGTAATGTTAAATCAACGCATTCATCTTGTCGACGTATGTTGCGTACTTATGCAAAAATATTAACATGAGAGTACACATATTTGTGCACCTTTTCTCGCGTTAAAACAACGCCAAATTTGAGCGGACCGTTTTCAACACATAGTGTTTTATCGTGCACGTTGCCGTGTTACTGTGTCAATTTGCCAACACGTTGACCGCCGGGGCCGATTTTCATTGAGTATTCCAATGCTCAATTAAAGTTCGCGTCACCAAAGATAAGTTGCGAGTAAACGTAACTTGCGTGTGTTCGTCAGCTGGTACGACTAGCTTCGCCATGGTAAGAAGAGTTTTCCGTTAAAAACGGTCCATTGAAATTTTGGCGTTACCTCAACCAAGTGAATATGTTGAAAGGTAATGCGTTAACAACGAGGTGAATATATTCATTTACAACATGCATCAACTTTTTAACATATTCCCCCTGTTAAAGTAACGCACTAGTTTCAGTGGGCCGTTTTCTCAACACAAAATTTCTCATTGCGAATCGGCCACGTATCTCATCTGCTACGTGCGATTGATCACACATTTTACGTGTAAAGTTCGGCGAGACGCGGCAATGTTACAGCGCCGGTAGGTAGTGACAATCGGTAGTGAGCACTGTGACAGTCGACGTGTTAAATAACACGTGTTACGTAATACTTACAAGAATATTTCATCGTCGTGTCTCGTTTCGGAGTCAAATGATCAAATTTCAAACGAAGGTTCAGCGCGGGGGCGAGCAGTGTGGGGACCCACGGAACGTGTGTGTGTGTGTGTGTGTGTTCGTGCGCAAGATGCTCAAATTTCCCAGGGCGGAACACCGTATCGTCGCGTGTATTCCGCGCAAGTGGGCTTGCTTGTTCGCGTACGTGCTTCTGCGCGAGACGAAGCGAGTGAAAGAAGAGAAATAATAACGACAACCTAACGCAACGAGACTGTCCAGATGGCGGACGGACAATCCGGATCGCTTTCACTCACGTGCGCCTTTAAATCTCAATTGTTTATACACACCGTTCAGAGGCACCGTTCGGAGGGACTGAGCCGCCTTTCGAATAAAGTTCGATCCGCACGGGTTCGCGCGCCTAGTGGGCGTCGGAACGTATGAAAGAGAGCCCCGACGAGAGCCGAGTACGTAGCCGCCGACCCCGTGGGTACCTAATGTCTGATATCGGATAGGCCCCGGGCGACGGCACGTTGATTGAAGCCTTCGCGACTCGGAACTCACACCGCACGCTAAGTACATGCATATCCCTTTGGTACATGCGGTTACTCCCACTCAGGTATGCCTGCGTGGTACCCTTCCGCTCTCATCTTCCACGCATCTTCGGACCGCCTATAGTGACGAGAGAGAGAGAGAGAGAGGAAGAGAGAGAGAGATCGCGGTCGTTTCGCGGCAGATTGCGTAATTGACGAAACGCCGGCCCTCTGTGCGAAATCGGCGGCCCTTCGCTCACGAGGTCTTCCTCGGGAACGCGCGCCCCACGTTTGACAAACCACCTCGCTGAACGCCGGCGTGATAGGTGATTTGCCGATAATACACACGGGGGAAAAGGAATTAGCTCCGACGAATGCTGAGAGCTAACGGGTGAAGAGCTGTCGGTCGATACTACTGAAATTTCATTGATTCAGCTTAATTGCTCGTCCATGCCTGCGCAAAGTTTTCTGGTTGGAATCTATTCGGATTTTCCGAAAAAAAAATGATAGATTCTGAACGGGAAATCTATGAAGACATTCGGATCAGAGATGTGATGTTTCAAAAGCCGCGATTTTCAGCGGGAAACACAGGCAGATTCCATTTTCTCTGTCCGACGTTTGCCCAAAGTTTTCCTTCTTTTTAGCTAAATTTACATAATTCATGTCGAGCAAAATAGGAACTGGGGGACTTTGAGCAAGGAAAGTAGGATCTATTTGATGTTTCGTATAGAAAATTTTATGGGATCTAATTGGGATCTTCCGATTAACCAACTAAGTCAAGTTTCGAAAGTTCCAAATCCCGACAGATTCTATTTGCCCTACCCGACATTTTTCTAAAGTTTTCTTACAATTGGGCTAAGTAATGGGATCCCTAATTGGTATCGCAATATGTTATACTTATTTGAGATAAGTCTGAGTAATCCGATCAAAATTTATCCTATACTTGAAGAGTGTTTGGGAAATTTCCATACGGGCGTACCTAATTTTCAGCTCCCACGGCTAAAAACTGGATCTGGTGATTAAATTTCAGTTGTACATACAAACAGCTGTAGCACCTTTCTTCCGTGATTCCGTAATCTGGCTGTTAACGAGCGATTAATTTTCCCCGACGAAAAATGGCACAGCCGGATCCGCGAAGTGACAGATTTTCACGGGCGTGTGTGAAAATCGTCTCGCGTACACTTTATCACGCGAAAATTGGATCGATCGCGCGCCCCGGGGCTTACCCTTCACGCAATTCAATTAATGCTCAGATAACGTTGTTATTACCGTTTAAGAGCGATAAGCGCGACAAGGGGACACAGATTACCATAAAGAATAATCCCCGCAGAGGGATAGAGAGAGGGAGAGAGAGAGAGAGAAAGTGTACGTAATTGCACGGCTGGCGCGCGAACGCGAATGTCGCGGGGCACAAAATACAGTTCGTCGGCTCTTCGCACGTAATAATTTATTACCGAGGCCGATATGAGAAAAAGGTTTATAATTGACGCCTGTGTCGCGTCCCGCCACGGGTAATGAGCGTCCGGCCAATAACGTGCACCGCAATTATTTGGGAATTCTCTCTAGATTCTCTCTCTCTCTCTCTCTCTCTCTCTCTCCTGCCGTATCTAAGAACCCGTCGTCAACCCCTCAGCCTGACGACGGTGGCGAGCGGCGCTGCCTTGCAGGTAAAAATTAACGATGCGCGACGCTTCGTCGAACGAATTCAAATCAGAGCCCCCCCCCCCCCATTCCTCCCTCTCTATCGCGTCACATCACGCGGATCATGGATATTAGCCTGATCGCTGACAATCAATCGCCCGTTATCAATAATTCATGCTGGAAATTATTTTTCTTCTTCTACCGTTTCTGCGCGACTCGAGATCCGTACAACAGGGTGGTCCTCCTCCAGCCGAGTCTCGCGAAAATGATCACCGCGTCCGCGCTATAATAAATTACGCGAGGACATAAATCACTCACCCCAGCTCGCTTGCTCGGATTAAATTGTCCTCTCGGAGGGGGGAGGTAGCCGTGTTTTAAATCTAAAATAAATATTGTGGCGCGCGTTAATAGAGGGAAATAATTCGATGAATTATTTCTGGCGACTCGAACGGCTTTATCGTCATCTCCTTCCTTGCTTTCATACGCACACACGGGAGAAATATTGTATTGAAAATCACCGCAAAATTTTGTAATGCTAGAACATTATCGGACGTAATCGGAATTATGACTGAAATTATGACGTGTGTTGTGATCTTCAGCGATGTGTACAAGTCGAAATTTTGATCCTACATTAAGTCTACTTAAGTTCAACATTAGGCCTTCGAGTGGAGGAAACGGAAATAACTTCTTACTTTGTAATATCAATGGGAGCACAATAGAAGATCTTTGTAGACTGAAATGTAGGATATCATTAGAGATTACAACACCCATCATAATTTCAATTATAATTCCGGTACGGTCCAGCGTTACAAAATTCAGTGATAATTTCCTCCGCGATATTTTCTCCGCTCCTCCTTTAATAGTTCAGCCTTTAATTTCTACTTCATTTGATATTCATCGTCGGGTCCCGCGATATCTTCGAGTAAACCATTTCTCCCTGGAGAAAATAGCTACACAGGTTTTCGCACGTATGTATGTGTGTGTATGTTGTGTGTGCCGCAATCGATACCGGGACTAATCGCAGCGGGCATAGTGGGAAACTCGCGAATGCATGTAGCGCGCGGCGCGTTTCGCAACCGCGAGTCGAACAATGTTCATCGGCGGATAGGGAACAAAAACACGAGTAAAGGGCTCGCACGGACACAGCCGGTATATATTCACGCAACTTTCGATTCCGTGACTCGTGTTACGCTCGTCGGGCTTCGTAAAAATGCGTCTCGCGCGAGCAGAACGGGCGGCTGACGCGGGCGCATGCATTGCACGTCTTGCACGTGCGATCGAATGGTAGCCCGGCGTTCCTCGCATTCATCTCATGCCCCGACCTATTCAGCTGCGCCGATTCTTCTTAACAACAAACGTAACCTCCGGCTAGATAGCTTCTCTCGATGGAAAAAGTTGATCGGTTGTTGTTGTTAGCTCCGTTCTCAACTCGTTGACTCTGCCGTTTCCACACCGATTTCCACTGATTGTTCCAACGATCAGCCGGGAAGCTTACGTTACCGAAGACACGGTAAATCAGTGCAATTCGCGATGCATATAAATTTCTTAGCTCGTTTCAATCGCTCCCCGGTTTGGCTATGTATTTGATTAGTTGCGTGCAATTGTGGCCGCGTTTTATAAATTTTAGATTAACGGGACGCGGCAATGTTGTAGCGCTGTCGATCCCCGCGACACCATTAGTAGTCCTGCTCTTATCGCTTTTCCTTATCATTTCTTTTCCCTATTGACATTACCGTTTACAAACTACCGCTATCACATATAAAAGGAAGTGCTGAAATCAAGGAAACGTAATTGCCTGCTTTTCAGCCTCTTAAATCAAGTAACATTTTGATCGATTCAGGTATATTTTAATAGCTTGTATATATAGTAACATATAAATACTTAGTAACAGCTACTTTATAAGAACCCCGAATTTTTTTGTCCCTCTTACTCCTATCGTCGCGTGTATTAATTAATAACTCATAAAATTCATCGTTTTGTTTTCCGATCGGTTCGCCGGATCTGCTCGAAATATACGCCAGAAATATCCGCGGAGAGCTCGTCGACCGAGAACTCGTCGTCGTCGTCATCGGAGCGACGGCGGCGGCGGCGATGGTCGGCGCCTTTTGATCTTGCCTGTAATCCCGTCGGGCCCCGCGGCCTGACTGACGTCATACACCGAAGAGGTGTCCGCCGGCACCGTAACCTGGCCTATACGCGCCCGCACGCCGGTGTGTGGGAGTGTGTGCGTTGCACGCACTCGCGGATATGTCCTTACCGAGAGTGCGAGGGGCCTCGCGCGGCGGGGGCGGCGCACGGGGAGGGAGGGGGAGCGAAGGGGGATGTAAATCTCGAGAGCCGTGATGAACGACGAAACGGGACTACTTTTGTGCCAGAGAGCTGGACGCGCCCGGGAAGGGGGTCGTCTTTTGAATTACGCCGTGGTAATTAGCGGACCTCTTAGGCTTCGCGCGCTCTCGCGCAGCAGGTAGCCGGCGAGAATATATCGCGAACTGGCACTGCGATCGAGAAAATGTTTGGGTGTCGGGGATTCGCGATGCTTTGCGCTAGCCTCTCTCTCTCTCTCTCTCTCTCTCGTCTCGCCGCTTTTAAACCTCGCCGCGTTATAAACCGGTGCCTCACTCGTTCTCGTCGTTTTTCGATAATTTCGTAGTATCAACGAGTCTCTGGAACGGCTGCTGAGAATAGAAACCGGACACGGTCCGGGTAATCTTCTTAGAAGCACGTATATTCCCTTTGCACAACCCGGAGATCCGCACATGATGATAACTCAATAACAATAAAAAGAAAAGAGAGAGAGAGAGAGAGAGAGACACGACGATCGATCAAATTGCCGATCCAACGCGGTCATCCTCGGGTGCGCGGGACGCCCTTCTCGCGGCACAGTCCGTCTTCTTATGCAGAGTCCCTTTATGCAAATACAAATACGGCCGTGTCGCCGTGGTTATCCCAGTCCGAGGCCTGTCATTGTCCCCGCGCGCGCGAGAGCGCTTTTAAAGCGCTCCCTCCCCCCCCNTTTAAAGCGCTCCCCCCCCCCCCCCCTCCCCGTCCGGCGCTTTTACTGCTCCGCGCAAAACCAGGACCGTAACTCGACTCGTCGTGACGCGTCTCCCATCCGTGGTTTTCTCAAGCACGCGAGGTGTCCACCTTCTCGGCGTCGTAAGAGCCACCGCAATCGCGCGCCTCGCATCGTTGCGCATCTCATTCCGCTTCTTCTCTGCCCTCCCCCCTCCCCCCTCCTGCCCCTCTTCCTTCCCGCTGCCCGCGGACTCTTCCGCGCGTCGCGTGTGACGCCGAGTTTGTTTGACTTCGTCATTATAATTAAGTTAATTAAGGGGGTGTTTTCAGGGGGTTGGCGGTAATTAGCGGTAATTAGCGGCGTTTGAGCGGCACCTCGCGTGTCGCCGCCGAGCTTTGTCCGCTAAGCGGTGCTCCTTTTGCACGAAACGCGCGCCGAGTGTGTGTGTGTGTGTGTGTGTGCCTCCTGTGTTCTTCTGCACCGTGCTCTCCACTTCGGCCTCACTTTTGTGACGCGACTTATTTTCACGTGGAAAAAATGACCGCACGCCTGTACACGGGAGCGTGTACAGCATTGTGCCGGCCGCCGAGAAAATACGCTATTTTTCACCTTGGCCGCGCTTCCACCGCGCTCTTTATCACCTGCCTCGCGCGTGGCACGATACGGTTTTAGCTTCGCGAATTGTTCTGGTTCGTGGAACGGTATGTAAAGTCATATATCGTTTGTTCCGCCGGAAAATTGTCTTTCGATGTGGCAACTTGAAGCCACGTCACCGACGCGTCTTTCGATTTTCCGGCCAGCGATCTCGCCCGCGGACGAACCGTCGCCTGCTCATTATTAGCATTTTGCACACAATGTATGGTGAATTGGAAAATACGGGAAGATTCGGACTAGAGACGTAATGTTTCGAAAGTGCGATTCTGAGTGGGAAGCCCAGACAGATTCTATTCGCTCTACCCGACAATTTCCCAAAGTTTTCTTATAACTGGAATAAGAATAGGATTCTTAATCCGCAATATCGCAATGTGTCACACTTATTTGGGAGAAGTTTGGGTAATCTGATCAGAGTCTGTGCTATAATTGGGGATATTTGGGAAATCTCCGTACAGGCGCGCGTCGAAATATTTTGCACGACAGTTTAGTAACACGAAAAATCGACGTACAGCCGACGTGTAGATTCGTATAGACGGTTTGCTTTATTTTTCCAGGACAGGGTCGCGTGAACCAGCTGGGCGGTGTGTTCATCAACGGCCGTCCGTTACCGAACCATATCCGATTGAAGATCGTCGAAATGGCAGCGGCCGGTATCAGGCCGTGCGTCATCTCCAGACAACTGAGAGTCTCTCACGGCTGCGTCTCGAAGATCTTGAATCGGTATCAGGAAACGGGATCGATCAGACCCGGTGTGATCGGTGGTAGCAAACCGCGAGTCGCGACGCCGGAGGTCGAGGCGAGGATCGAGGATCTCAAGCGGCAAAACCCGGGAATCTTTAGCTGGGAGATACGCGACAAATTAATCAAGGTCTGTTGATACCGTCTTTACGTCCGTGCAAAGAATCGCTCAGCTTTGCCAAGCGTCTTTCCTTTTATTCCGTCGCGATCAATCATCTAGCTCTTTCCTCTCTTTGCATCTGAACATCAACTGAGCCTTATTCTGCTTGATTTTATTTAATGAATATTTTCACTTTGGCCCTATAATTTCTTGCGATATCATATCCTGACGGGACGAGAGAGGGGAATAGAGCGACAGAATTAAGTTAAATTGTGTCATTATTAATATTATTAGAGTGAGAGGGCGAAATTGTCCATCTTGTGTGGCGAATATGCCGAATTTTTTCGGACAAACGAACGCGGCGACAGCCTTCCAACCCAGCCGAACCAACCCTTTGAAGCCCAGTAATATTCGTTATGAATCTAAATCCCCCGTAAAACTTTCATCTAATTGCTAACTAAATTAGTGCGCAATGTAACGATTTACTTATTATGTTGCGAGAAACACTGCCTCAGCCGAGAATCGAACTTAGACCTTCCAATTTTGCTGACCGGGTTAACAATTCGGCTACCGAGGCCTCGACAATATTTCTCGCCATCGATATTTACAAATTCGTACAGATGTATATGAGAGAACGAAATATATAATAAATAAGCATATTCTTTCGGTACGTTCGCGATATGCAATAGGCAACTTCACCCTTCTACAATATTATCAATAATGACGTTATTAATACTCGAATGACGCTAGAACATCCGTGCTTGGCCCCTCGTGGCCTTATATTCTATCTTTATCTTTCATCTGAGCTTCGTAGTTTAAAATTTAAATTCAATCCATTAGCTTAATTTGCGAGAGAAACGTAGGAAAGTAATACTAACTAGTCCAACGCGGTTCTGCCAGCAGGACGGAGTTTGCGACAAAGCTTCGGCACCGTCGGTGTCGAGCATCTCCAGACTCCTACGCGGACCGACCAATCAGACTCGTCCTGACGACCCGCGCCGGAACCACTCCATCGATGGGATCCTCGGTAAGTTTTTTACATACACACATACACACACGCGCATATACTCTTTGCACGCTCTCGCGTTATCTCCCTCGCCTCGAAATAGAATTTTCATCAAGTGGTTACCGACCTATCGAGGTCTTCCGCACGACGATCGAGCGGCCGCGTTTCTCGCTGAAAAGATTTTCAGGAGCGATATCCGCGGCGCAGCTCGTCGTTTTAACACCGCATAAACCACCGGGCGGGCGTAAATGAAACACCCGGGGTTAATCGAGCGATAAGCGTAATTATAGCGTAGCCGTGTGTTAAGTTAATTGAGGCAAGGCGACCGTGACGATCGCGGCCGCCGTACGCGTAGCTCGCGTGCTCGCTGAATCCGAAATGCGACTCGACATTTCTCCCTCCCTCGCGTAATGTGATCGGGAAGTCGTTATCGTTTCGTGCGAAAATATTCAAGCCGGAAAGCTGGCACAGTTATTGTACGCTTGTAACTCGCAATAATGAACGTTTTAAATCTCTGTGATCGCGCCAAAGGATATCGCCGGGTACTTTTCGCGTGTACTTCGGATGTTGTTGTTTGCGAATTATTTATTATAAATTGTGGTATCTTAGCTATAAAGATACGTTATTTGAAAAGTTGGAAAGAGTTGCCGTAAGTAATGGCTTCTTTCGACAAAATAGCTCAAGACTTTTCGATTCAATTTTTCAATTTTAAAAAAATATCGGAAAAGTAAAAAACGCCTCATACTGATGTATGTATTTTCGATGCAGCTTGGATTGCACGTTACTTCTAATATCAGTATGGGAAAAAGTTTTACCTTGGGTAGTAACTATTGTGCAACGTATAGTCCTCCAAAATGTCCCCCACCCTGCTCTGAAATTGTTTCACTATCATAAGTATATCCGTTACAAGTAAACCGAGCAAGACCACTATGATATTTTTTCTCGGCTCACGAATATTCATATCTTCGAAAAAAATTCCGCGTGGTGTTGAATTGTCGTTTCGCGATAATGCTTTGCGCAAAATCGATCGACAGCCACGTGATCTGCGCTGCGTCAATCCGCATTTACGCGTATGACGCGAGCCTTCGGTATGCGCGAATGTTTATACACGGGAGCGTATTTTATTCATCGAAGAGCGTCCGGCAATTTCTCGGGGCGCGCTGAGATTGCTGGAAATATAGATCTGGTCGGCGGACGTAAAGGGAATTCCTTTCCTTTTTTATTTATCACCGGCGGTAAGGGGCGCGAAGAAATATTAGGCGTCCCGTGGCGCCGTGGATGTGTCGAGTTTATTACCTTGTCGGGAAGATTTAGTTTTGATTAGACGTATGCTCGAGATTGCAACTTCGCGCGGAGGATTCGCGCGGCGGAGGTACCTGACCCGTTGCCGCCATCGCCACTGAGAAATCTTATCTCGCTCTGCCGCTTGCTGATTGTCCGTTCCTCCTTCGTGTATCTTCTTCGTTGCCGATTGAAATTTCCCTCGCGTCGCGACGCGGCCCCCGGGGGAATTAAAACGGGCGTCGGTTGAACGATTCATTCCCGAGGTGTCGCGATAACGCGGATAACAATTCGCGCCGCAAACACCGGGCGTTAAAGTCTCCGGAGAGAAGCGACCGCGCATAGATCTTCCCGGCGTCCCCAGCGCGCGTTCGCCGGCGCTCGGGCCGAGTAAATCATGTATTATGATTCGAACAAAGGGGGGGGAACAAGAAGAAAGTCGAGACGTTGTTCCCGCCGCTAATGCACCGCCATGAAAGGAAAGAGGACCAAGGCGAGGACGAAGGGGAGGTAGACGAAGTCTTTCGGAACGCGCATCTCCAACGTGGAACCCTTTTTACGCGTCTTTTTGTTCGATCGCAGCGCGATGGTTTAGCAGCGCGAACATATTGAATCCGACCTGCGACGCGGACAACGGAGGGATCGAACAACGAGACGAGGCGAACATCGCGAGATAACTCGAGCGACGGCTAATGCGATAATGGCGCAATTCCTAATGAAACGATACGATACCAACGGGACGAACGGAGTCTTCGTAGATATTTCCACGCACGAAGATCTGCCGTCGGTGTTTCGATCATTGAATTCACTATTTATTCATTTGTCTCGCCGCTTTCTTCCTTCCTTCATTACCGTACGTTCGTTGTTTATGGATCGTCCCGTTCGAAAAAGTGAACACGACGAACGAGCAGTCAGGCTAAGTGAATTAAATGATACTGATCGTACGTGAACGATCGATACGGAGGAGGAAATCGCGGAGGATTCGCGACAAGGCTGACTTAAGGAGGTTGTAAAGCGTGGAATCGTATTTTCAGTGGTGCTTCGAAGAGGTCACTCATAAATTCGATATTTGTCATGCAAAATTACGCTCTTATATATTAATTTCGCTAACAGCTTCATAAATGTTAATTTGAAACGAAAAGTTGAGGTGAACATAAATACACACAACGATATTACGATATTAAATACGAAAATATTATTCTTTTATTTTTCTTATTGATATTAATATTTGTATATGCATCGGTTGATCTAATAAAGATGCAAAGTTGCGAACTTTGTACCGCTGTTTTCGAAATAAGACGGTCAGTAATTCTGAAATTTCTATATAATGTCTGCGTATTAATCTTCAATATCACACACGGAGAAAATATTGTAGTGAAATCACCACAATATTTTGTAATATTGGACTATACTGGAATTATAACTGATTGTGTGTGTGTATGTTGTGATTTTTTTTTAATGATACATACAATAAAATACACCGGCAAAAATTACAATATACATTATATTTTCAGTTATAATTCTGGTATTTAACATTGCGAAATTTTGTGGTAATTTTTGCTACAATCTTTTCTCCGTGTAGTAGTTTGTCATCAAGACCTTATTTTTCATTTGGAACCGATATTACAAATACAAATTATAAATAAGCACGCTGATCTCAAGGAACACGTATAAAAAATGTCAATTTTAATTGCAAATATCTCGGTCCTCGAACGATCGGTCTCTTCCCAATTGCAGCAGCGGTTAGGTAATATTTCAACGTGCATGCAATGTTTCATCGGATTCCTATGAAACACCTTTCGCCTAATAATCTCCTTAAAAATCGAGATCCCCGAGCGCGTGCCTTCGATGATCGGGTCCCTCGCGGCTTCCTCCTCTCGACGGAACGTCAATCCCGAGGATCGCCCGGCGATTCCGGTAGCGGGGAACACGCGCGATAAATAACCCTCGCGGTCCGTTTCTCGGTGAAAATGAAATCAGGAGGAACGATCGGGACAAGAAAGAGGAGTAACGGATCGGGCTAAGCGGGCGTAGCGGGACGAGGAGCGAGTCAGGTAGGGCATGGCGAGCGCGCGAACGTGAAAGAAGAAATCAGGTGGAGCGGCTAAAAGGAGCGAACAGTCGAACCAGCCGAGAAGAAGGAACGGAGATGAGCAGTGCGCTCGCTCGGAGGAGTTCGAGGAGTCGACGGACGAGGGGGGGACCGCGCATATATACGCGGCGTGTGGTCTTCTTCTTCGGCTTCGTACCCGCCGCCTGCCTCTAATCTTACAAACCGCCAACAACACACCCCGTGCCCGGCGTTTTGTTCGCGGAACGCAACGGCACCCTCTATTGATTTAGATGCTGTTACTGCGGGGCAGACTCGTGATTGAGACCTCCGCTGTTCGTTCGCCGTGTCCGCAGCCTCGCCCGCCGTACCTCGATAGTAATTGTTCAACACCGCGGCTTTTCCCGACCGAGCCGATCGACGCCACGCGATTATCGCGAATACCACTTGCGCTCCGAAAATGCACACGTGTGAGAGACTTTCTACAATAAACTATAAGGCTTAAGCGATAAGATTGAAGCGATCACGGTCGTTTGTTGGAAGAATAATCAACTGTGGTCGATTTCCCTTGCTACTTCAGTTTTATCGCTTATCATAGGAAGCCTATAATTCATTCGCTCGTGTATCTCATCCGTGACGAGAATCGAGCATTTTACGAAGCGGTTTGCACGAGTCACGTGACAATCTCGATCAATCCGGGAACCCCTCGATTAATTGCATCGGCCCGGGAGCAAACGCGAGAACCTCTCGCGATTCGCACGATTAACGCCCGGATTCGCAGAGTACCGACGGGCGCTGATAGCTCGCGAAAAACGTCAAGGCCCAAAAAATCGTTGGGCACATCCTTAAAGTGTTGCAACGATTTACGAGCGCGCGGCGGTCTTTAATCTGGAGGGAACCGCCGAGCACTTCGGGGCTGACGTTCGCGCAGGTGCTATTGATTTAAACGTTCCTTCCCGTTGGTCCGGTCGGTGCTGATCGGCTTAATTCGGAAAAGTGTTCACATTCACAATGACGGAACGTCGCTACAATTTACAATTGCAGTAAACGTCCTCGGTAAAACGACACTTTCATCAACGGCCCAATGTATATTGAGAAAAAAGTGCTTAAAAATTGACTTGTGAGATACAAAGTTGATTTATTCACACAAGCAAGGTTTATTACCGGGTTGTAAGGTTTACTTGTGTGAAATCAATTTTGTATCCCACAAGTAAATTTTTAAGCGCTTTTCTTTCAGTGTATCGAGAAACCCATTTAGTTGACTCAAACGAAATTATCGCTTGGATATGGATAAACAAATGTTTTGGTTATGACAACCAAACTTTGATTGCCTATATCCCCGGGATTTTGTTTGACTCAACTAAATGGATTTTATAGTGCTAATGATTAATTTGCCGAGATCGGAAACGCTCATGATAAAACCCACCCTATGTAATTGTTGAGACTAACGCGACAAGAACGGATCCCGGATCCACGTGTTACCGATCAAACACGAAATTTCATAAATAGTGTCTCGTAATACAAGACGACGATCCTACTCGGAGCGTTCCACGAGCTTTCGTTTAGCTCGGGTGGGACGAGACATGTCAAAGAACTTAATTTCTTCGCGGCGGACCCTAATTTCTCTGGTGTTTTAGTTTAGTATAGGTTCGGCTGGCACGGCTGTAATCAGAAGGGTCTTAATGGTGGGTTGCTGAGACCGGCGTGTGAACTGTGGGCGTGAACAACTCGCTTCCTATCTTCGGTATCTGACGTGCAGCACGTGCTGGACCGAGAGACGCGCTCTCGCCGCTATTAAGTCAAAGAACTCAGAGGGCTCGCGCGTCCTCCTCTACCGAGAGCTATCGATGTTTAATATCGCTGTTTAAATCCCGACCCAGCAACTCGATTCTTCCGTCAATGGATATCCCACCCCCCATCCCCCCATTCCCGATTTACCGATATCGCGTGCTTTCCTTAAGACATCTATCCGTTTACGGTCACTTAATTTTGCAAATAGTATTTAAGCTCAACGATGATTGATTGTCTTCAGCTGGAAGTAGCGGCGATGACTCCGACACGGAAAGCGAGCCAGGTATCGCGCTCAAAAGGAAACAACGAAGGAGTAGGACTACCTTTACCGGCGAGCAACTGGAGCAACTGGAAGCGGCTTTTCATCGCACGCAATATCCCGATGTATACACGAGGGAGGAACTCGCGCAAAAGTGAGTAGAGTTTCACAAAACTCGACACGGAGAAAAATAATTTTGCTATTTGCAGTGAAAGCACACACTGAGAAACCCATTTAGTTGAATCAACTAAATTCTTGCTTGACTATGACTTGCTTGACTATGGGCAAACACATTTTCTGGTCGTAATAACCAAAGTTCGGTTGTCTAAACCGAAGGTTTGGTTCTCTGAAGTTTCAGAGGTTTCTAAGAACCAAATCTTTGGCTCAGAGAAGCAAACCTTGTTTCGCTGTTAAAACGAAATGGTGTTTTCCTATATTTACAAATTTGTAGTTACAGCAAAATAATTTGTTCAGCAAAATATAAATATAGGTAAAAACTATAATAGATACAGTAAAAACTATAACAGATACATAGATAAATATGGATAGATACAAAAATAGATTCAGCAAAATAATTCAGCGAATAGCAATTAGTACTCTTAACAAATCGTTTTGCTGTCCACGTATTGACAGATATTGCTGTGACAGCATGAAATTTGCTCTGCCAGGAAATTATTTTTCTCAGTATACTTTACATTCAGTGAAAAATTAAATCAGTGTTCAATTTTCTTCTTCTTTCGTGTAAAATATTAGGTCGGATAATCAATCATCGATCGTTAAAATTTCACGACATTGTAAAATTAAAACGAGAAGATAGACCGATTCGAACTAAATTAAATTTCTAGCTAATATACGCGTCAAGGAAAAATTGCAAAAAATTGCAAGCCGCATCGCTTTGTCATTTCGTGATGATAATCGTGCGTTTACTGCAGTTAATAATAAACGCGACTGCCCTTTTTTTCCGCAGAACGAAATTGACGGAAGCACGAGTGCAGGTCTGGTTCAGCAACAGGCGCGCCAGGCTTCGTAAACAGCTCAACAGTCAACAGCTGAACGCCTTCAACACTATGAGTCTACAGTCTTTCCAGACCCAGCACTATGGCAGCGGTGCTGAGAGCTATCAGAGCTACGGACAGGCGAGCGTTGCTGCCGCCGCAGCAACCACTGCCGGTTATTCCCAACATTACAACTATGGGGAGAACTATTATGCGGCGCAGCAACAATGGCCACGGGCGACTCCGGAAAATTATGGGTATGTTTCGACAATATATACATCTCTCTCTATTTTGTGAGGCGGGAAGAAGAAAAAGAGAGAAAGAGTCGAAATGTTGCTTCTACAAAGAAAAGTGCTGAGAATCAAGTAAATGTAATTATTAATTTTTCAACCTCTTTTGTCAGGTAATATGTTAATCAATTTAATTATATTTTAACAATTTGTGATAAATACTTAATTGAACGCGGTTCGGTACATTAATTTATAAATGAATTGCTGAATATAAGTGTGAAATGGTCCTATATTTAAAAGAGTATTTACTTAAAAGAATATATAATATTTTTTGTTCATTAAAGAAACCTAGTGCTTTAAAATTTCGATTTTGCTGTCTAATAAATATTTTATAAAAATAAATCCTGATATTCCGAATATCATGAATTTAATACATGTCGCAATTAACGTATATTAGTAAATGTCCATTTGTACGAAGGAAATATGATATCATGTATTGTCAATTATATTTTTCTACGTCTGGTAAATATTTGTCAAGAAATATTGAGGTAATTACTTTACTTGAATCGAATAAATATTGTTTGAATAGCAGACTCTTTTTCAACACTTTTTTTTGTATACCTTATAATCTCGCAAATACCATCAAATTTGAAGGATCAATGGGGAATCCTGTAGAAATATGTGTATATAAATGTATCTCGAGATTTTCCATTAATCTAAATTCTCCGAGTTTGGACGAGATTTGCAAGATTAACGTACGCTGTGAAAGAAGTACTTAAACATTTATTTACGGAATGCGAGATTCATTTCGCAGAAATGAATCTTATTTCACAGGAATAAACTGTACTTCCGCGAAATAAATCCCATATCTTACATATAAATATTCAAAGTACTTCTCGGTGTTCAACCGAAATTTTAACACGGGTCGTGTGTTAACACGATGAAGGAATATCGCGAGAACGGATCGTTCGATTTTTCGACACGTCCCCCGACATTTTTCTCGTCGGCACGAATTTCTTTCCGGATCACCGCCGTCGTGTTCCGCGCGAGCGCCGCGGGACACCCCCGCGACGATTATTCGCGATCGGTCGGTGCTACTTTGCGGCGATCGGTTAAAGCTGGATCACGGCTGGCTACGTACACTCGGCGCGAAGCGTCGAAGGATCAAGACCCGGCTTGGATTATTAGCCGGTAGCGTTTCATTACGGGGGCCCAAGAAGCAACATAATTGAGGACCACACAGAAAACGTGTCGGTGGGGCCCCGTTGGCTCTCACTCACTCTCTCTCATTCCCTCTCGCTCACTCGCTCACTAACTCACTCGCTCACTCTCTCTTCTCTTTCGCTTCCTCGTTCTCCACTTTCTCTCTTTCTCTCCGCTGAATCGGCTCCTCCGCTCCGGCGTGTAACAACACACTGTAGCAAGCCGGCCACCGGGGCAACCTGTTATTACGCCACAATGGCTGAATTAATTGTTCGAAACATCCCGGCTTCGCCGTCTTTATCTCCGCGCGTTGCCGCGCGCGCCTCTTTCTCGCGGCTACGCGCTCCCAGCTCTTCCCGTCTCGCTCGGGCACTCGCAACCACCGGCTCGCGCGGACGAACCACCATCACGCGGATGCACCGAGTGTTCGGTCGGTTTTAAACATCCGGGATAATGCTCGCGGACCCCCGGTAGAGCGTCGGTCTTGTGGGGGGTCTTCTCTCTCATCGCCGTCCGAGCCGACGATTTCGCTATCGCTCTCGATGGCTCGCCGTTTTTGCCGTTTCGCGTTCTAGGCAGCACGGAAGCTGCAGTGTCGAGTGTCGTGAAACGATCGTGAGTCGCGTTAATAATGCGTTCCGCGGTAAGGAGAAGAAAGGAAGGAGAAGATCGCGCTCAGGCGAAAAGAGACGTTCGTCAACTACGATAACGATGCGTTTCTTATTCCGTCCAGTTAATAGGGGGAAAAAAGAGGAAGTTTTGTGGGGAAAATTTGTGATAGAAGAACCTCGTAGTAGAATCCCTCGGAAAGCTCCAAGCTCGTCTTTAGAGAATGTTCGAGTTTCGCGCGCGCAAATCGACGTTAATTTCGGCGAATTGTACATTGTAAATTTCGCCACCGCTAAATTCTTAAGAATTCGTTAACGCGACCATACAAGAGAGAGTTGATTTGTGAGCGGAGGAACGGGACATTCTTCCGCACGAAAATAGATTCGTAGGCCGGCCGCGGGATATGGTCGATAAATCGCGCGGCTTCCGCCAGAGAGGTCGCGCTACCTTCTAAATAAAAAAGGAAGTTATACGCGCGCGAATTAGGCCCGACACCGGTGAGATTTAGGGTGCTTAACCGTCGCGTCGAGGTCAAGGGGCTGACTGCGCTTTATAATCATTCCCTTGCCGATACGCTATAATCTCTCTAGTTTCGAAACATTGATACTCCTTTTGAAGGGGAAAAAGTTTCGCGTTTACTTTCATCAACACGCTGAACGCCCTGACCGACACTGAGATACTACCGCATCTCATTAAGTTATATATAAAGTATAATTAATTATATTTGAAGAATCGATCGAACCGAGAAAGTTAATGAAACAAGATGAGGGGTATACGCGTTTTTCATTATTTCATTTTCATTGTTCATTCGCCGCATCTTTGACGATTCAATTGCGTTATATTTTCAATTAGAACATATTTTTGTAAAATTTTCTTATATTTAGGATTTACAGGTCTATTCTCGGGGAAAATTTTATTTGTGGGAAACTTACGGAATTTCTTCTCGCAAATTATTCTTGTTGGCAGCATTACTTGACAGTATTAGTATATACCATTGTGTTATTTGCATTTGTTTTCTTTCGGCAGTTGCTGTCTTTATTGTCACTTTTTTAATTTTTATTTACACAAATTGAATGTTCTTAAATCATGTATATATTGTAAGATTTATTTGTTCTTCGTTTTTGTTTCTCAATAATTAAATTAATAACGTTCGTTTTTTACTAGATCGGCATAAGAGGATGCGTACGAAATACTAAAATATAAAAAAAAGAAAGAGTAAATAAAGATCTATTTGAATAGAAAATTAGTAAGTTTCAATTATTTTACCATCAGGTCTAATGATTTGCACACGTCTGTAGTTAAATTTCACGATGAAAATTTCGAACTGCAAAATCAGTCTTGATTTACGCTGATCGGAACAAATTTAACTAAATCGATATATCAAATATTTGTTATCTTTGATACGAGTCGAAATCGCCGACGGGATACACTCCATAAATACCCCAAATTGTCCCCGTTTGTTATTATTTCCGAATCGAAGATACGAGGAACAATTGTGCACTCCTGTTCATTACCGATAATTACCGTAATCTCCTGATGGTGCGGAATGTTAAAAAGCGACCGGATAATATTGAAAGCAAAGGCGAAGCCTGCCTTTCACGAGACACGACTCCGGGGCCCTTAATCACGGTGGTATACCGAAATCCTCAAAGGGCCGGCGACGGCGCTTGGAAATCGACCGCTGCCGCAGTCCCCGACACGCCCTAACCGATTCGCGGTGCGTGTATGAGTGTATGCGGTATCGGCTTGCAAACCGGCGGTAACTTTGAGAGCCACGGCGGAATTTCATTTTCGTATTAGCACCGCGTGGACACCTTTCACCATTGTAACTGCGATTCATTTCGCATCGTATCGCAGCAACCGTCTCCTGCGTGTGTACTCGCACTTGTATCGCGCGCGCATACAATAGTTAATTTATATTCAACATATTGAACAAAAGGTTAATCAGAAATATCGGCAGATAATGCAATCCTCGGACTGCCTATTGATCTCCCCGCCGATATTCTTTCTCTCTCTCTCTCTCTCGTTTGTACGACAAAGCTGATAGAACTTTTTACATTTGTCGAGAAATTCATTCCACTCACCATGTTAGAGCTGGTGTTTGGTGAAAAATAGTTCTCTTCCGAGAGAAGTAATTAAAATACACGTTTGCTAGTCACTTATCCATCTTAGCTAATCTCTCGTATCAGGATAATTTTCGCTGCGTCTGCAAGACTGTTTTTTTTTTTTTGAGTGTACGCATTCTTTAAAATGAACCGTCATGAACTTCTATGCACTTCAGTGCTATGTGAACCGGCATTCGGACGTGCGACATTTTATGCGTTCCAGATTGTTCAACGCCTCCCATTACGGCAGCGGCAACCTTGCCTCCAACCTGACTTCCAGCAATCTCAATCTGGGCAGTCTGGGTGGCAGCGTAAGCCCGACCGCGTCTAACATGAGCGCCTGCATGGTGCAAAGCGCATCCTCTTCCGGGGTGCCAGCCCCGACGGGAATGACGCACCACGTGACACCTCACAGCCCCAGCGAGGCTAAGAGCGGATATCCGTACTTGGGTGGCATTGATTCCCAGGTTTGCGGAAGAGTCCACTGAAGTGCTAAGTAATACTAAGTAATCGTAAGAATGACTCGTCATGGAATCGGTCGCATGTGCGATTACGCAATACAACTGCGAGATGAAGGAGAGAGCCGGCTTGAATATAATAGCCGCTCGTTATTGTTATCTGTTTTCATTCTTTTTCTTTCCAATTCAAAGCTGAGTGTAAAAGTGTTCGCGCGTACGGCCCGGGAAAATGATTTGTATCCATGTAAAAATGTGTAATATTTTCCTAGTTTTTGTTGTTACGTTGTTACGTTGTTACTGTCGCGTTTTTTCCTTTCTCCTTTGTTCAGAGAACGAAATGACACGGGTGTTAATTAACACTCACGAAGAGACGACCGGGTCTACTTCTTCATTCAATTTTCGACGTCTGAGTGTTAATCGCGTTTCTCCGAACAAAAATCGCAAACCGTTATGACGATCGTGGATTCGCGAGGTTATCGTTGCGCATCGACCAGATCTTCGAGAAGAAAACTGAGAAATCTTCTTTTTTGCAAATTATCTATCTTGTTAAATATGTGGTATTTTATATGTAATATTATATCGAGAAAATGTGTAAATTGCAAAGCGGAATTACGTTTGAATTTTTGATGAGATTTTCTTATTTATAGGCATGCACTTGCTGCGCGTGGCGATCGATGCGCAACAAGTAAACTGAAAGTGTAAATATATCGAGTGTAACTCTCTCCTTGATAGTATTTCCTCAGTGATGCTATTGCATATTTATGTTAGATTAAAATTCACGTTAAATCGTACGCATAAATATAAGCCACGCACCGAATTCTAAGGAGAATCGTATAATTAAGACAAGATTCGTTCGTTAGTATAATTAGCAATTACGTATAATCGTAACAATAGTGCCTCGATGTTTTAGTATTCTAGAAAATTGCTTTATTATAATGGCTATACGATGTAAGTGTAACTATCTGTGAATATAAACGGAATATATTTTATTATAGTTCTAAAGTTGTACACATCTACACGTGAATAATGCGAGAGAATCGTAAAAAAAAATGATTAAAAAAAAATATTCCTATCATAATTGATGTTGCGATCCAACGGATTATTTAATTGGCCAGTTACTTAAGATTATTGTATATAACGACGACAGCCCGCATAACACACCTAACGATTATATCCGAATTGTATAATGCAACGTTACATAATAAATGAATTTTACGAAAAAATGGGTTACATTTTTCAATTTATATTCTCACCGACCGTTCACCGACAAGGTAAGAGTGCGCATACTTAAATTTATTTATTATTTTTGCCTCGAATGTGAAAATGGAATAAATTCAGATAGCAAATACCTGCACAGAAAAAAGTGCTAGATTCAAGTAAATAATTCCTCCAATATTCCTTAGCAAATATTTTCTTGTATTAAATAATTTTGTGTAGTATGTGTGCAGGTCAAGTAAATATTTTACTTAGATAATTTATTCGGAAAATATTTCACTTGGATCAAGTAAATGCTGATCCAGGTGTAAAATTTACTAAGGGGCATTGGGGTAACTATTTACTTGAATCCAGCATCTCTTTTTTGTGTAAGAGAACGTTGCTCATTTTCACCGTGCGATCTTTCGCTCGAGACTCGAGAAGAGGCGGCTAGGAATCGGTGGCGTAACAAGAAAGAAAAAAAAACGCGTACATAATTCGCGATTGGCCCGGAATCGTCAGGTTCGTCTCCCGGTTTTGAGCCGCCCTCGCAAAAACACCGTTGATCACGGGCTCCCACAGCCCCCAGAAGAGCCGACAATCGGGTACACGCGGTGACAACGAGCAATCAGCCTGCCGTATATCTACGGGTCCTGTCGCCACGCATTTGTGTCCCATTGTGTCGGCCGAGTAGGTGGTCGCGGACCTTCTCTCTCTCTCTCTCTGTCCGTCTGTCTTTCACTCCGCGATCCTAGGTACCTCGAAACCTCCGCGTAACGACTCGCCCTTCCAGCCTCCGACTTTAACCCTCCGTACCTCATTGAGCGAATTCGCGGTTCGCGCGCATATGAGACCGCTGCGTGTATATCTCCGTACATTCTGTGCCCCATATACGCGTGTGCCACGTAGCAGGATTTCTTTTTTCTCTTTCCGGACCACACGTATCGTCAGCCTGTCCCCGTGATTCGCTATTCAGCCCGCCCATATTCCAACCCCCGTACGAGTTCAATATGGGGTTGCTCCGAGAGCGGCACCTTTGAGACTCGCCTTCCTCCTCATCGGTCGCCAATCGCACCGAATATCTTCCCCCAATGTTACCCCAAGATCGTCCTGATCCCAATGGCGATGTGGTAGGTCGGGAACAACGAGCGTGCTCGGTCGTATATCGTCGTGAGAACCGCCTCGGAGGTGCTTCAAAATTTTGTTGACTTGCCACTCTTTTATCCCTCATTGACTCGAATAATTTCATCGTAATTCCAATTCGAGGTTACTCGCAGGCAGCCAAGCAAAGCGGAATTTTAGCGTTTGGGACGAGATAAACCGGCGGAAAATATAACCCAAGACAATTTTTCTCGGCGAACATTTTGTAATACGATCAAGTGTAATTGTTGAATCTCGCGAAAGCCGAATCGGAATTTTGGTCTTGAATTAAGTTCACTTAATTCTGCATTGAGCCTTCAAGCGGAGGAAATAGCTTCCCATTTGTAACATCAAAGGAACACAATAGAAGATCTTAGAAAAGTTAACGCGGAACTAAAATTTAGGGCGACGTAAAAGGCGACGAGACCAACTCAGCGCAAAAATTCATACATATCGAACCCAAAGGGATGCTGGCAAATTAACGAGTGCACTTTTGCATTCTGCGATCATTCCGACAATCACAACAATTACACTGTTGTTCTCTTCCTCTTCTTCGGTCTATCTTTGGAATTTTATTTCTCGCTATAATTTTTTCACACGTAAATACCGATCGTCACCCCTCGCTGCGTTTTCCAGCGCAGCAACCAGAACAGATGTATCGGCAACTGCAAAGCTGATAAGTGTGACGACCTCCCAAGCTTAAACCGCACCCCGACGATGGAAATCTAAGGGCGGCGTCACGGCCGGCCCGTGCTTACGCGTACGTTGCGTGACTTCGGACTATACGCGCCATTATACATATTTATAACATTATACTTGGTACGATATAAAGTCGCTTTGCGACGTAAAGATGAACGATTACCCAGTGAGATTGAATATCCGAACGATAATTTCATACAAATTTCCGCATAATTATCGCCGAAATTACCGTCCGTAATTACCGGTATTACTTAACGTTGCGATATACATCGAGAGTGCGACGACAACGAGCCGCTGAGCAAAGAGGACAAGGTGGCGGAGTAAAAATATTTCCGAGCACCTCGAGGACTGCTTCTCGCGCGTAACTGTCCTCATTAAACTGTCGCGATTGCTAACACAACGGAATCGCGAAAATTCCACGTAGAAGCTAATTATTCGATGATGAAAAATCCTTTCACCTCGTAGCCGCCTTTGCGTCACTGCTGAACGCGGCTCTCCGAGTCACACGAGTATCTCGGAGAACCGTAAACCTCTAAGACTGATTTATCGCCCTAGTCACCGGACGTAATCGCCGGGGGGGAGGGGAGGGGGGGGGGGCGGTACGCGCCAGCGGTAATAATAATTCGCGATAAAATCATGCCTCCTCGTGCATTTAAGATGTTTATGGATTTATGTGTTTCGACTTGACTAATTGAGAAAGATCTCGCGCGAGTTTGATGTCGCTAATGTGTGATGAAATATGCGATGAGCGAGGGAGGTTTTTCAATCCGCTTGATCGTTTCAAACCGCGCAAAAAGGACAGATAACCGCTATTGCCTTCCTTTTTGCTGTGGCCGCTTGTCCTCTCTCTTTCTCTTTTTTTTTCCTTTTCGTCAATTTATGGATTTACTCCACGGACGGAGCGCGTCGACTACCGTTGGGGGGGAAATAAAATGAGCGAAAAACACACAGAACCAGTTCACGCGGGCATGATGGCTGCCCTCCCTTAATGGCAATACAGCCCCCCGTGCGGCACATCGTCGGTCCTTTTCAACCAATGGGATTGCCCGCCGTGTTTCGAACAATGGTTCGCCCGAATAGATTAATCAAACTTAACCGAGCCAATGAAAGCCGTGCAAATCCCGCGTGGGGGATGCGTGCGTGCGTTCGTCCATGCGTGCGTGCGTGCGCTCATGCGAGCTGCAAACGAGCAGTTGCATGCTCGCCCATTGCATCCTAGCGAAATGATGCCGGGGACTATATGGGAAATGTATCGCGCAACGAGACTCGCATCACGGTGTTGCGAATTTAACGACGGTTCCGAATCGCTGATGCTCAACAATGTCGACACAAGACTTTCGACACGTAGGAACCCCTCTTGTCACCGATACTCGAGGAACCATTCGCGAGATCTGAGAACATCCCTTTCACGGAAACGATCGTCGCGATTGACAAGCTTAATCCTTAGGAAAATTTGTAAAAAAGGTGTAACTAATGAACTTTAGGGCGCCCATAAGGATCTTTTTGTTTTACGTAGAAAAACATGTGGGTCACCCGTTGGTAGCAAAATCTCAATAATCACAATAATCACAATGGTTGGATCCTTCTTGCACGACTGTGGCCGATCAATCGTATTTCACGCGATAACCGAGAAAGTCGCTTATTTTCCGACCGGGACGAGCTGTCGGATCAGTTCGTTTCACGCGGTTTCGCAAAATTCGCCTGTGAGGAACGTCCGGCCGAGGGACGGCGCGGGTGCCCGATGAAGAGGAAAGGTGTACCTCGAGGTGTGTTCTAACGAACTTCGAAATGGCATCGTCGTGATTTCGACACGCGGGCATCGGAGAGCAAGCGGCGAGAAGGGGGGATTTTTTTCAGGGGGGCTGCGCTGTACATAACCAGGGCCTTGATGAATGAACCCAGGGGGCTCTTCGTACCACCTCGCTCGGTGTTACCCACACGGCAGCTGGCTACGCCGCGCTGATTGGACGCGCATCACGCCGCGTTTGTGGATCTTTTGCAAAGCGATCCACGTATATATACGCATAGAACGCCCCAACCAGAACCTCTCCGTAGATGCGCCTTGTTCCCGCCGGGGGTACACCGAGGGGGTCGGCAGTCGGGAGCGCCCGTAGCCGCGATTGGCGGGACCACGTGTTTCGGGAATCGGCCTTCGTGCTATTTAAAAAGAATCCATCGAACGATATCGAACTGTTATTACGTTTATCCGTATATTTTTCCGCTAAAGAATCGCAGCCAGTTGTTGCAGCCAATCAATTGCAATGTCGATTGCACACAGGGAGATTCTCAACAGCCAGTTATCCCTCATGTTTTTAATTTGCAGCCACGTTTTCTTCGCGCCGATTGCAAGGAAAAAATATCAAGCGTAAAATCGGACGCGGCGGACGCGTGATTTTCGCGTGAACACACCACGACTGCACTGCGAAGGCTCTTTCCTGTTCACTTTCTGGTCACGAGGCTCCCAAGGAGAGGGGGGGGGGTTCCCGCGTCTTTTGAGCAGAACTAAGTTCGTAACGCGTGATGACATGCTTACTTACCGGCAGTTGACGCCGATGCTTTTACGCTTTTCGGCTGCCACCACCACCGGCGGTGGAGAATTTGATTAGGTCAATTATGCGGCGCCGATCGGATAACTTCACGTGAAATTAGATTGGCCACGTCGGTTATTACGCTACTGAAGAACCTTTTTATCTATCTGCGGCCGCTCGAAACGTTCCGTCGCTCGATCTGTATCTCAAGGCTTACGAGCCGGCGCAAATTTCATTCGAGGCGACATCTTCTTCACCGCCGGTGTGGCCGCGATTTTATTCATACTTCGAGGCTTCAACGCGGATTCCGAGGCGATGTTCGAACAAACCGCCGAGTCACCGAAGCTACGTGTCTCTATGAGGATCGTCGATCAATTTCACGCGGTTATGCCGAGATCGCCCGAATCAACGTCAATTCCGCGAGACAAAGCGTCGATTATCACAAGAAGATCGGCTTCTTTTTCGCTTGGTGTTCTTCCAGTGAAATGAACGTATTGTCGACGAGAGAGATTACAGTGTCAAGATCCAATAATCTGTAACGAAAACGTCAAGTCTTGGTTTGCAGCGCCGATCAGTTAAAGACTGAGTCAAAAGAGACCGTCTGCCCTCCCCTTCCCCCCCTTTCCCAGGCCGGAGACGTACGAAACGGGCGTATAAATATGATTTAACCGTGCAGGAGCCGAGGGTTGAAAAAGCGACGCGGCCGAGTCACGACGTACTTTTCAGAGCCCGGCGACGCTCGTCAAAAACGACCACCCTGCGTCAACAGCCACGGAGACTAGGTAGAAGCTACGCATACACGCACGAAAACTCGGGTGTAAACGTGTGTACGGGGAAAATCGGTGGAAGCGAGCGACCGCATGTAAACGCTGACACGGTAACATCGCGCGTTTGTTGCTTTAGTTAGGGTAGTCGAGACGGCACGCTGGGATTAGTTTCGTTTGATTACGGCGATGATATAGACGTGGACACGGATTAACGTTCCTCGTTAAGCGATCGCGCCTGAGTCGCTCGTAAAATATCAAATATACCATATTCTGATAAATAACAAAAAAGAAACTCCAAATGATTATATTTCAAATTCATAATATTTACCGGGAAAATGAACAGAAGAAAATATTTCATTTCATCCTCTTCTTGTGTATTGCTTTTTTTTTTTAAGAGAAAGGATAAACCAATAAAGATCACCGTCTTTAATATCTCCGAGTCTCCTGCAGCTTGGAAGATAAAGTGATAATTTTTATCGATTTACTCTGTGCAAGTAAAAAAAAAAACGCTTGGTACTTACATTAAAATCGGTCCTTGTTAAAATTCTTAACCGTGTTAATTTAATACACAGCGTTTATGTTATTTCAATATTTCGTGTTAAATCTCGACGTATAACATGTGTAAGTGTTAAAATAACATTTGTAAATGTTAAAACAACATATTTTACACTTCAGCGTCAATAAAAATATCATGGATATTGATATTGTGTTAATTTTTGGCATAATATATTTGTGTTAATTTTCAACATATTCACATTTTTTTTAGTATGAAAATAACATTTGTTATATTTTACATTATAAATATGTCAGTTTCACAAATAATTTGTCTCTACATAACATCGAAGCGTTACATATTTTGTATTCATTTTTTTACATAACAGTTACTTTACAACACTTTCACCTTGCGTTAAATTAGCACAAAAATTTGAAAGAACCGTTTGGGACATACTAAATGTGTCAAATTCAGCACCAAGGTTTTTACTGTGTATATATGCATAACAGTATCGTATGTCTCGGAGGATAAACATTCGCGAACTCTCCCGTGTTGATACTTGAAATTCCAGCGATTCGTTTCCCCCGATTTCGGGAGGCGCGAGCGAACTCGTTGTTATATAAACGCATTTAGAAAGAAAGACGCGGCTGCTAAGCTGCGAGGGGCCGAGAGAGAAAAAATAATCCGTTTTCCATCGGACTGCCCCGGCCAGGAAAAGATTTCAACGTGACGGCGTATATTTCGCGACTTAGTTGGCAAATAAACTCCCCGATTTACAAAGTCAGATGCCATGGAGCGAGCGACTAACGGGGTTAGTGTCAGTTTCGCGGCTTATCCAGCTAAGACGAACCCAAGTCTCGAGGCGAGAAGGCAAGAGGAACGCATTATCTTACTGGGGGGTCCTTCCGCGCTCGAGCCGGGGTCCTCGATGATCTCTTCTTCGCGTTCGAGCGAACGGCCACGGATTTCTCGCATAATCTTTACCGCGGGCACAATGACGTCTCTTTTCACCTCTCGTTACGGTGACAGCTCGACTTTCCTAGCAAATATTTTCCTCGTCGAGTGTCACTTCGCTCGTAAAGGGATGTGTCCACGCGCCGGCCGCGTGAATACCGTCCGTGGAGAACCGAGAGAAAACGGGTGTTTGGAGAAACAGCAAGAAATAGCAAGAAATAGGGAGACACCCCGCGACCACGGGCTAAAGAGGATCCCTGGATCCTGTTCAATCGCTGTTGCCTCCGAGAGGGAATTTATCGAGTCATCCGAAACTCTCGGGGGCTCTCGAGGGGCTCTTGAGACTCAAGGATGCTGTCTCGCGAAGCGAAAACTACCCTCCCTCGGTTACCCATGTAAGCAATTGCGAAACTTTCGACTTCCTATCCCGCGACTTCACCGATTCCCTCGGTGATGGTCCTCCTCGATCACCGGCGTTTCCGTAGCCACGAAAACGTCCCAGAAGAGTCTCGTCCTGACGGGACCATTCTCAAGCCGATCGTGCCCGGTTAGATTCGTAACGGACCGGAGACCAGCTGCCGGATCGCTGAGAAACCACCATCACAGTGGCGGGACTTCTCTCTTTCTCCCTCTCTCTCCCTGTCTCTCTCGGTTCTTGCTTCGGGAGGACACGGCGGATAATCGATAAATAGGACGAAGTCGCGAGCGGGTGACACCGGGCCGCATCCAATTCGCGTTCACGCAGCAAGCGGACTGTGACGAAATCGGAAATTTCGGGGCCCCGTGAACTTTACCGCCGTGCGCGGCCTTCTTTTTACGTTTCCGTCCTACGGGGTGGTCAGAGAGATCGACTTGGCTCGTGTACATAAAGGATCAGGAAGATCTACCTACGGTGCGCTTCGAGATAAACGGGAGCGAGAGAGATAGAGTGAGAGGGGGGGGGA
>NW_014556168.1:208384-222932 GCF_001313825.1 Dinoponera quadriceps
GGAGCACGAGTCGTCTTCCGGGTGGGCACGGTGTGTGTGTTCGATGCGGTTTGTGAAGGTGAGGAAATTCAATTGGAAGGAGCAAAATACTCGACAGGACTCGAGCGTGCACCGTGTTCGCGAGTGATTTCAATGAGAACGCACTCGCTCGCATCGCCGGCTCGCGAAATGCCGCTGCGCGCGTGCAACAAGCGGTAGATTTAATCGGCGCGATTCGAGTAAAGCGAGAAACGATCGATTACATCGTCGAGCGAAACGCAGGCACAAAGGCGCCGCTCGCGATCGCTGGAAAGGACAGAGCGTAAAGCCGCAAGACGTATTGCTACTCGGGGAGCAACTTCTGACGCGTTTATTCGCGGATTCGAGAGCGTCCGCTCGCGAGGATCCGAGTAGACTCCGAAGAGACGACGTGAAGAGACGAGAGGAATATTTCGGAGAGGCGACGATATTTCAGTCAATCTTTTCCCGAATAACGCCGTTTCTTTGTTAAGTCGTAGCTTGCGCAAAAAATACACGCAGGAAAAAATTGGCAACGAAGCAAAACTTATATTTTCATGTTTATGTTTCAGGCAGGAATATATAATCTTGTGTGAAGATAAAACTCATATATGACTGGTGCAATTTTTAGTTTGAAGATGTCATGCTCTTTCTATATATACCATTTTTCTTTTCTCTCAATTCGTGAAAATTATTCTTGGATACCGTGGTAGAAATTTCACGTATTTTCGAGCAGTTTCTCTCACGAAATGGACAATTCTGCCCCGAATAAAACTCTATCAAATTCTTGTTCATTACTACGCAGTATTACAATGAATAAGAATGTATTAATATTAGACAGTGACTGAATGGGTATCTAAGAAAACTGCATATATTTCTACTAGGGTAACAGGAATATATTTTTACTGGAATTATAATATAAATTACAATTATAATATTACAGAATTTTTTTCACATATAAGAGCAAGTTTTTATTTTTATTTTATTTTCATATAAGATTATATATTCTTGCTTATACATGAGAATGAGTCTTTAATTAACATTAATTTTTTTTCCGTGTACATTTATACAAATAAATAGGCAAAATAAAAGATTATAAATAAATAAATAGGCAAAATAAAAGATGCTTATATTGAAAATCGATTGAGTACCAATGCTTCCTTCAAAAAGAAAAGAAAAATTCCTTTTGTGAATTCAACTCATAAAATCATCATTTGCTCTACGGAATGCTAAGAACGACACTCGGACGTTCTGCAAGTCGCTCGAGCTGGTCTCAATCTCGCGACGTTTACGTAATATTCGAATTGCATTCTTGCGTTTAATTGCACCTCTTCAGTTCCACCATTAGCCGCCTTCCTTCGAGTTCCATTATTCTTTTACAGTGCGAATTTCGCGATTACTTCGTCGCAACTGCTCCCCGATAAATATTCACCGTTGTAAAAATAACATCGTTTATCGCCGTTCCCCTGAGTAATTTCCGTTAAGTGCGATCCAATCTCTTTCTCTCCGATATTTCACCGGTGCCTTTGTCCTCGTGCGTCTCTCGACGATTCCTCCATTAGCGGGACAATGCGGCATCCTTTTAATAAAATGCGGCCATAGGTGCGACCCTCGCAAAGTATCGAGAAAAAGAATTGGCCGGAGCTTTGCGACACAACCCCCATCAAGTCTCACAGCCCCCTCGACGGGTGTGGGAGCCATCGCTTCCGAGAGACCCGTCGAAGGACTCGGCCGAAGCGAGACGGCTCCTCGTTTCCGTCGACGACTAGGCGATCGCGGCCGCTTTCACACAACTCATCCTTAACGTGTTCCTCGCCGAGACATTAAAGTCACGAACGAACGCGAAACGGCTAAGCAGACTATACCGCCGTCGTCGT
This sequence comes from Dinoponera quadriceps, assembly GCF_001313825.1. Lineage (NCBI taxonomy): Eukaryota > Metazoa > Arthropoda > Insecta > Hymenoptera > Formicidae > Dinoponera > Dinoponera quadriceps. Next base: position 210,259 of record NW_014556168.1, read on the forward strand.
GCCGAGTCGTTCCTCTCGAACCTCTCTCGAGCTGGAGGAAGCGGAGGTGGCGCGCGGGAGGCAGAAGGCCGAGGAAGAGAAGAAGAAACTTCTCGGCGAGCCCGAGGCCTCGCAATTTTTCAGTGGGATTTATTAGAGCATCATTCTAAGGTTTTACGACCACCTGGCCGAGCCAGTCGTCTCCCATCGCCCCGGCACTTCCACCTCGTTCCGTCCCACTCGACGCTCTCGTTCGGGCTCTCGACGAGTGGGAAGGACGGGAAAGGGTTGAGCGGGAGGGACGCGCTCGCTCGCTCGCTCCCTCGTCTGGTCTCGTCTCGTCCCGACGCAAAGAGAAGAAGGGCAGCTCAGCTAATTATTTTATTCTCACGCCGGGCCCGTCAGACTGCGCGTGCCTTTCATTAGACTTGCTCCATTCCCTGCTCCGCCGCTCCACCGCCCTCGGGGCACCGATCGTTTAGTGGATTACTTCGTTTCTGTACTGGGCGACACCGAGTGGTAAACCCCGAAGAGAAAGGCGTCGTCTCGATCCCTCGAGAAGTGTGCACGCGAATCTGGAAATTCGCGACTTGCGAATTCGCGTTATTTTCCGCCCGGGCCGGACATTCGCCAATCAATTCGCGATCGTCGGAGGCGGAATGAGGCTCGATCGGCCATCGTGGCCCCCTTTATCGTCGCATTGAGCGTTCAGATGCACGCGCTCGAGTAACAGCGAGACGCGCGCAATATCCGCTCGCAACGTCCCCGGATTTGAGAGCGGGTCGTCGCGCCTGCCACGAGTTATTTAAATAAAGTCCTTTGTCGGGCCGGACCGATCCCATTACCGAAGTACCTTTATAGCCACGCGTGTACGCCGATATGCCGGATTACCGTTTCCCCTTCTCGTTCCTTTCGCGTCTCTCTCTCTCTTTCTCCTCTGCTTGCACGACGGCCGCAAGTGGACGCGTGCAAATGCGCCGCTCTTGGAAGTCTCTCTTTACAAATATAATTACGCGAGAGGTACGAAGGAAATAATTTTGAGAGTACCAAGCGCGTCCCGATAATATCGGTTAAAATAATTCACCGATATGTCCGTAACGTTAATATCGATCCTTCGTTACACCGATGGGAAGAATATCCGATCATATCTTATCCGGGATAATTTAATTCGAAATCAGCAAACAAATATATCCGATCGAATGCAATGCCCGATCATTCTGTCATTTCGTCCGACCGAGTCCGTGCCTTTGTCCGATGAAAGTTACAACGGACGTACAAAGAACGACTAATTTTCCGATTAGGTTTCATCGGTAACTTCATCGGATGAAATCATCATCATCGGATTAATACGTCATTTAATCTGTTCATCCGATGGAAATTTTTCTCAGCGCGATAGTATTTTCCGAAAGATCCATTTTAGTGCACATGGATGCACCTCATTCGTCCGTACGATTACTAGGGGTAGAATTAAATGAAAAAATATTAATTCCACGTTTCGCAGAATATGAGTAATTTGCGACTCGGACGCTTGAATATTATTACATCGGATATTGCGGCAACGAACGCCGCCGCCGAGAGTCTCGAAGTCTCGCGGGTGGTTTGCGGAATAAAACGACGATCGTTCCTCGTAATCGCAAAATATACAGGATGTCAAGGGTCGTCGCGTATTTCACCGCGTGCGTAAGTTACGCGCAAAACCGAATGCCCATTTCGTATCACGGATTTACGTTGCGAGGAAACGTTGCTACCGCTCGCGGAGTTCAAGTCGATTCTACTTCGACCTTCTGGACTGGCGCCACATCAGTCTACCTGCGCGATTACGAAAGCTTCATAAAACACTCTCGTTTTTGCGCCGCGAATATCCTCCGAGTCTTGTAAGACGCGCGCGCGACGCGCGCGAAGAGATTTCACTTTGTGTTGATTACGCCTGAAATTTCCCCCCCCCTCCCCCCACCGCACCACCCCGCGAAAAACAATCAAATGAAAGCGAATCCTGTCGGGTATCTAATAGCGGTGGCGCGCTGCTCCGTGAAGGAATTATTGCCCTTTCTGAATTAAATAGTGTGTGGCGCGGTGACCCGGCAGATTTTCAGCTCTTTCATTTTTTCGAAGCGAGGCCACTCCATTGTCAACGAATCGACTGCGACACTGATTTCCATTGATTAATTTCAATGCCCAACCGAAGTTTCGATCGCCAAAGATACCGCAAATAAACGCAATTCACGATGTATTCGTCAGCTCGTCCCATTGGCTCCCCGTTGGGTATATATTTAATCTGTTGCGCGCATATGGAGAAAAATAATTTTGCTTGTTGTAATGAAATCATCGTTGCATATTCATTGTGACAGCGATAAAATTTAAATGCCGCAACCAGATCAGCGAATTACACTGAGAGAAAAAAATTGCTATGTTTAAATAAACTATTACTAAGGAGCACTTGTTTTTTCTTTCCAGTACGCTACACTTAAGTAACATTTGCTTAAACCAAATCAAATAAATTACTACAATACTCTTTAGCAAATATTTACTTGAACGTAGCAATCTTTTTTTCAGTGTATTCGTAATTTAGAATACCGTTAATTTACCGTTAGAACTAAATAGTGCTTTTCTACATTTTTACTATTTGTTCGCACAGCGAAATAATTTGTAGATTCAGCAAAATAATCCAGCGAACGGCAATTTAGCAGATCGCTTTGTCTTCCGCGTAATAACTGACAAGATTTTGCTGCGACGGCATAATTTGCTGCGTCAGCGAATAATTTTTCTCCGTGCGCGCAATTGGGGTTATACATTTATTAAAAACAAATTATATAGCGAGACGCAGCGATATTACAGCGTCGATTAACGGTGACTCTCACGAGAGTCAACACGTTAACTAAGGTTAGACTAAAAGTACCGTAATAACGCGAAGAATTCGAAAAAGCTCGATGTTCAAGTCACAACACCGGCGCGAGTGTGACTCTCGCGTCTTCTTTCGCCGGAGAGACTCTTAAGAAATGTCGAGGCGGGCGCCGTGTGAGTGGGGCTCTCACGCGAAAGAAGAGAGTTCCCTCCCGGGTGATCGGAGTCGAGGGATCTATCGATCACGCGTCTCGCGCGGCAATAGTCCGAATATATCGTGGGTGTTCCTCGCAAGGTCGGTAGACCGAGGGAAGGAAAAGAGGCGAGAAAAGGGGAGGCGTAGGCGCAGAGAAGCGGTGTCACGGGGGGCCCCGTGAGTTCGTGGGACCCGCTTGCGAACTATGCGACCTCAAATATGTCGGGGCAGCGCGTCCCAGTATGAACATAATTCAGCTCGTTATACGCGAACGGACCTCTCCGAGGGCCACGAGCCTTATGGCTCACGAGGTTCGCGCCGTACGGGCCGTGTGGCCTATGCGAGGTCAGGGGGCCCTCTGTTCCAATTTTGTGCCCAATAAGACTAATTCCCTCAAAGGTGCCGCGCGTCCCGGATCCCGGACACCTCTGCACGGTCGAGAACTTATCGCTAAATTTTACGTAAATTATGTGACGCGCCACGCACTACGCATCGCACGCCACTTTCCGCCGTAAAAGCCACGTTTTCGGACCGCTCGTCCGCGCAGGACTTTTTTTCGAGCGTCCGAGGCTGCGTCGAAGCGAGCCCGACTAGTCCTGGCCGATTCTCGAGTTTCAGCGCGAATGTGTCTGCGGATTTATTTATTGCTCGCGGTATTAACAAGTCGACACGGAATCAACGTATTTCCAAAGATAATATCGAGGGTAATCATGATAAGTTATAAACGATGAGTGCTAATTAGCTGTGATATTGATTTAATCGTGCATAATTGTTTAACTTAAAAGGCCAATATCTGAGTACAAATTTGGATTCTGCATTAACTCCAACGTATTTATATTCCAACGAACGTGTCAATCGATGTAAAACTCGCAAGTTATGATGCGATGAAATTTTAGAACAGGTCGCGACATCGTTCAGTCACGCGCATCCTGCGCGCAAAGATGATAAGAACAGGGGAAAGATTTCACTACGTCCAAATAAATTATGAATAAAAAAACTCCCGAATATATTTATCGCGCGAGAGAAATTATATACGGCTAACGAAAAATTTGATTCGATCTTCGATGTTTATGATAAATTATATGTAGACAATAACGCTAATAAGGTATAAATATATATTCTGTTCTCAAGATAATGCTCTTCGTGGCGATTACATGGTTGATTAATGATATGTTTTCAGGTAATACAATAAAGGCTAATCTCAATCAACAGTCGAACCAAATTTTTTGTCCGGCTCGATACAAAAGTATCGAGTGTAAAAATAAATTCAAGGTAGAAACCGAGTCGAAAGGTTCTGCATTAACCTTGCAAATTCCATCGGAATTGAAAGGTTAACGGAGAGAACTTCGATATATGATACTATACTATATTATATTATAAAAACAGGTACTTACTGTCGTTTTCTTTCAGTTGACTTAACCACTTACGCTGGGACAACGGGCTGCACGTATATTCGATCGCAATTCGAGGACGCAACAGTTTTTCCTTACATACTTCAGAATACACAAAAAAATACGACGGAGCGAACCTATGATTCATAAATATGCGCAATATGCGCAGAACGCATGCGCATGCGCACATGCGTCAGACAGCTGTCAACATTCGATTTGTATATACCAAAATTATACGTGTATATGTAATTTTGACAACTATCTGACTATCTATTGCGCGTGTTCGTAAATCATAGGTTCGCTTCGTCATATTTTTTTGTGGGTTCCGAAACGTAAAAAAAACTGTTGCAACCGTCCTGTGACCGACTGTATATACACGTGATAGCTTCTCCACGGCAAACAATAATAATAACAACATGCTACACACGTGCTATTTGCGCGATTTGTGTTTTTGTGTCATTTTATTTAGAAGAAAAACTCAGAATGTCGCGAAAAGAAACAGATTATTACAAATATGCTCAATAACAATCTCGGAAAGTAATAATAGTTTCTATAAAATCGTAATGAAAATACTTTCGAGAATCATAGTCCAATCAATAGTCCGTTAGAAAAAATTATATGGACTGGATGTTAACGCGAATGGCTAAAGAAGGACCTACTAATAAGCTCTAGAATAACTTCAAGTCCTGTATTGTATAAGCATTAAGAAAAATTGACATTTGAAATTAATTAATATTTATTTACTTCCAGATATTCTTATTGTATTTAAACTTTTATTTTAAATACAAATAAGAGATTAATTGTGCAATTTCTTTAACTGCGTATAGAATATATGTGATACATAATTAATAAATAATCTGATAAAATTTAATAGGTCAATGTGGATGAGTGTACACAACACAACTTTTCTTGGACATACACAGCATTCGCAAAACTTACACTAGATTGTAAGGCCAGCATTCACAGTAGCAAATTATTCACGATGTTTGATTGAGAGCATAATTAATAACAAATCCGTATTTACAAGCCGACTGCTTGGGACAACATTTCTTAGTAGTACAAAATAATTATAGGCGTATGTCGGTGAATAATCAAACATTCATAGACCTATATAATTATTTGTCAAATGATGACGGACGCCGTGAATGCCGGCCCAAATATCAACTCGGTTATCTCCTTGTTCTCATCAAGCTCGTCGAACGTCCGTTCGAATCGGAAGCGTTCTGTATAATAAATGATTTGACGCACCTGGAAATGATGTATCGCTGGCTACGTCCCGGCGCGTTCTCCGTCCTGACTTCTCGATCCAGAATCCCGTCCTCCTCTCGGCAACTCCCTCGTGGCACTGACGGTAACACTGACACTCGCGTAAGCACGACTCGATCCGAAAAGCGCATGTTAATTAACGCGATACCGAGGAGAGCTCAGTTCAATATCTCGAGACTCAATGATATATACTTTCAATCGCCCGATGTAAATTGTAAACAACACACCGATACACGTACCACGCGTCATAACATGTGCTTACTCGCCGGCCTGAGACTCGATACTGACTCGGCCGTGGAAAAGGACGCGATACCAAAACAAGGACGAAAATACCAAAACAATCGGCAAGAACATCCAAACCCCTCCCAATCGTCAAGCAACCGTCGCCCGCTATGAGATAATTGAATATTGAATAATTCTGAATTGTATCTTTTTCGAAATCTAATTATTTTTTTATCTGAAAGAATAATTTAGCGATCCTCTAACGGTTAGGTGGGGTCAGATTGACCCCACGGTTTCGTTTATTTTACAGCGTACACGCGCTGTTTCTCTTCTTAAGGAACGTTTCATGTTATTACTCGCTTCTTTTATCTATTTTGCACATTGATTATTTATGAAAAACGAATAAAACAGAGCGTAGAGTCGGATCCGACGTAACTTTCCTGGATGTCGTTGGAAATCCACCTTGTCATTGAAGGGTTGAGATCATATTCCGTGTCAGAGTTCGGCAAATCACAATGGAGAATCCACCTATCAAACGTAGAACGATGCGCGTCATTTGAACGCGCCAAAGATCCCTTTCCGATAATTTGACCCGCCATGAGATCGGTAAATAACGCGTCGGGCAGTAGAAAACGGTGGATTTTGCATTATTTCTGGCCGCACGCGGCCTTTAAAAAGGCACCTCTTTCTCTTCCGCGGCGTTAAATACGGGTGGTCGCGCGTCCCCAACGGCGATGGCCCAGTTCCAAAGTTATGCAAAGGACGCATTCATCCGCTCAATAAGGTAATCAGGAACATATTTTGAGGAATTTGGTAGTCAAACGACCGGTGGACCGGCACGGTTGAAGAAAGACAGGGGGCCCAGGCTAAAACTACGGTTTTCGTGGACGCCTATTCAGCCGGCAGGCTCCACGTGGGTCACGAGACTTGGAAATGAGACTCGTATTTTTCCTCATATGTTAAACCACCACAAAACGCGCATAATTAAAACATTTCTTTCTTCGAGCCATAGTGTCCGAGAACGACGGTAAATCATCGAGACCGTGTCCCACCTCGTGTCCTATACTCGCGACTTTCTTTCTTGCTTCTCTCCGTGACTCTTGCCAAAATGTTTGCCCCCACGCGGATTCCTCGATCAAATAAAATGACCGTATCACTTCGGCTAATATAAAAACGCTCGTCACTCGCCGACATCGTCTCTCGCCGCAGTGCCCGTATGAAAATTTCCTAAACATTCCCAAATATAGCATAAATCAGATTATCTAAATTTATCCCAAATAAATGTAACATATTGTGACACCAAGTAAGAATCCCATTCTTATTCCAATCATAAGAAAACCTGAGGAAAATGTTGGAGCAAAGCAAATGGGATTCGTCTGGGTTTCCAATCGCAACTTTCTTTTATTTAGTTCGCTAATCAAAATAGATTAGATTCCATACAATTTTCTCGTATAGAAAACCAGAGAGATCCTATTTTCCCCGCCCAAAGCTTTTCAGACACTTTGTTCAGCATAAATATAAAAGGAAAATCTAAAAAGAAGAAGAAAACTTTGAGAAAGAAAACTTTGTGCAAACGTTGGACGGAGAAAATGGAATCTGTCCGGGTCTCCCACTTAGAGTTGCACTTTGGAAACGTCACACCTCTAATTCGAGTCTTCACGGATTCGATCAGAACCCATCATTTTTTGAAAAATCGGAGTGGATTCCAATCAGACATCGGAAAATTTTCTGTACGGGCGTTATAGACACCTAATAAGATCCCGATTCAATTATCGGAAAGAAATGACTCGAGGTCGCCGATCGCCGGCCTTCCCGTTCACCCACGAATTCGAGCGTAGAATGCAAAACAATTTCGGTGCTCCCTTTGATGGTGACCGGGGGTCCTTTTCTCCGGCGCGCCGGACGCGCTCGACGCGTCCCGTCGATCCCGGCGCGCACGAATTTCTATTAAAAGCGGCAATTAGTCTAAGTCCCGATAAATCTTGATGAGTGATACACCGACATCAGTCTCGTTGTCAAAGACGCCCGCGGCGCGGCCCGCACCGATTACCACCACACAGCCGCGCGCGCGCGCGCGCGACCAAGCAACACGCACCACGCGCGCACACACACACGCGCGGACGACGGAACGGAGACGGTGGACGAATTTCTTCGGACTTTTCTACGCCAGACCGCGGTCGTTGTTATGTTAAACTAGGTGAGAAAGCCGCTACGCACGCGGTGGCCCATTAGAATTTTTAATGCGACCGTTTGGTGGGCGCTGCGCCCTCGGAAATCGAGAACTGCAGCGGGGAATGCCGCGAGGAACTTCTTCAAAATGCTCCGGCCACTTTCCTCTCCCGCTGGCCGCTTCCTCTTCATCTTTCTGTCTTCTCTTCCCGCCCTCTTCTCTTTTTTCCCCCTTTCTTTTCTCTCTCTCTCTCTCTCTCCGTTCGAGAGACCTTAAACGCGCCTAAACAGCCCTTTCCCCGATTGCCTCCTCTACGCGCGCGCGGATACTGCACGACCAAGTGGTATCGAAGGCTGCATAGCTGCGGTTCGCGATTACGCGAAGCGTAACGTCTCCCCCGCGAGCGAGTCTCTCACCCAAGTCGGAAGCGGCGGGATCTTCACATTTGCACGGTGTAACCGCGAAGCGGTCCCGAACGGGATTTCAGCGGCCGCCGCGAGCTAACCGATGCTTTCACTTCCTAATTAGCCGCGTGGATTTGCATGAAAATCCCGCCACCGGCGATTTTAAACGGCCGAGAATCCTCTTAGGAGAATTTCGCCGAGTCCCGCCGTAAAACCGCCGGAACACATCGCATGGGGGTCATCACACTGCGGCCCGTCCGATTCCTCCGACCGGAAAGATCGAAAGAAGGAGGAAGAACGAGTGTCCCGGCCACGGCGGCGAATTCGGCGATTTCAGGCTGGAAACGCCGTCGGCCGAAGGAAGCCGCGTCGTCGCAAAACCGTCCGGTGAAGCCGGACGGAGGGCCCGAAACGGCCGAGCCTAAGATCCTCATGAGACGTCAAAATCGGCTAATCAATTTCTTACGCGTTACGGCTACGTGCTACCTGACGCCCGGTTTCACCCGCCACGATCCCTTCTCGGCGAGCGAGCGTGTCGCGCGAACCGAAACCGACGTCCAGGACCGATGGTGACATCGACAAATTCGCCGGGCCTCGGACCACATTTCACGGTCGACGGTGGATTCGCCGATTTTTAGACAATGCGTGAAAAATATCCGGCCACGGAAATATTGGGACCGGCATTGTCTACGCCGCTAGGACGCGGAAAGTGCACGGAACGAACGCGACTTCGCAACACCTCTTTCTACGCGATGACACGCTCCGTTCCGTCGGCTAATTGCCGAATAGGCGGCATTTTCCCGGACTATCGGCTGTGCTCGTCCGACCCGAGTGCTCAACTTTTCGTCGGTGCTCGCAGCCCGGCGGAAGAAGACGCTAAACTGCAGGGCGAAACGGGCGATTGACTCTCTAGCAGGAAACTGCGGTATCCTGTAATATCTAGTTAACGCGTTGAGTCCGCCTAGGGGGTCGGTAGTGACCGGCGCTATGATACCGCCGCCGTCTCATTAATCCACGCAGGCACGGCAGCGATTTAATTTGCGAAAATAGCGTGGAAAGTGCGTCTCATTTTCTTGAAAAAGAAAACGGTGAGTCGGCTTTAAAAGAAGCGAGAGAAAAATGATCTCGTAACGAAGATCGAGGAAGAGGAAAACTTGAATTTCAGGGAATAAAAATCACATGATACATAGAACCTAAAATCTATTTCAAACTTGGTCCTATTCGTATGTTCACATAATAAACACTAAAACTCTTCATAAACAATTAAATTCTTTTTTAACACATTTAATGAAATAAAATAAAAACGGTACTTGAATCGAGTTAAACTGCATTGCAATGTATTTTCGAAATGTCGGGATATCTCAGAAATTTTCATCAAACTAAAACAAATCTGAAAAATAAAGAAAATAATTGAATTGCGGGATTTTCCGTTTTCAAAAGCAGACTAGTTAGTCCACTTCTTAGGAATAATAATATTGAAAAAGTAATGTTTAATAATATTCGAGTTAATGAAAATACAGCCAGGTGTACTCCTGACGGTCATCATCAGTTCTCTTAAACTCGTTCGTTTTAGCTACCAGTAATGATATCTCAGTGTTTCATCGAACGACCGTAAACTAGCGATTGGCTCATCGGAAGCGACGAAACGTGGCGACACAATACTCAAAGCCACCTACAGAGCGTAGCGAGTTACCCGTGACTGTCCTCCGGCACGTCTTCGCGACGAATTCGTCGAGAGTTCCCCCGAAGGGGGCTCGCACACATTTCGGGTCTACGACTTCCGCAGGACCCCCCGCCGGCGCTCTCACGAAGGACTCGCCGCTTAGCCCCGGGTTCCGCTACCGTACGGAAAGATTTACAAGCGGGCACGACGGCCGCGGGTTTATGGATCGGGCCCTTCGTAAAAATTTATACCGACTCCATCATGCGCTCCTTATGATCCTTATTCGTGGACAGTGGCGGCCATAAATATCCCTTCGTTTCTCGAGACAGAACAACGTCCTAACGACGGCCACGAATCGACGATAATTCGGGGGACGATGCGGACCCACCGGGAATAACGCGAATCCGTGAACGAGCAACGGATCTCGCACGATCGAGGAACAATTGTCTCGGTCGATTGTGTCAATTCTCGAGCGTTGATCGTGCCACGATGCGTTCGCCCCCCCCCCCCCTGATCCGCGCGAATCATCCCCTCGGGAAGAGCGCGAGCGAGGATCATCACGAGAAACGACGAGGACCGAGCCGGCACGTCCCAGGCAAAATTGACGCAGCGATCGCCTCTCTTTCGCCGCACTATCGTCGTCCTGGTGGCGTACACGTGTCGGTAGCGGTAATACGTGATCCTCTCGCCGGCGATATACGAGGAGGACACGTACCGTGGGCGGCCCTGTGGCCAGAGCCGCCCATTGTACGGTATTCCTTTGCCAACCACGTGGCAGGGCGTAGCCAACGGTGGGCCCCCGTTAATACCATGAGTCCCAGAAAGCCCCAGCGAAACCCTCTCTCTCTCTCTCTCTTTCTCTCTCCACCCTTCGTCCCGCTAGCCCGGAGCCCCCCTCGATGTTCTCTCGAGGGAGAGACACGAGATAGCCGGTACCCCAGCTGACACGTTATTGCCGCAGTACCCCTCGCAACGAAAGCAACGCGTGCTCACCGATTCGTTTTCTTGTTTCCCGGTCAGGAACGTGTCCGAGAACGACGTCGCCCCCGTCTTCCGGGCACCGTCGTGAAGAATCCCGCGCGCCGACGCGCGCTCACACGGAGGACTTGATTAGCCCCCCCCCCTTCCCCCCGCGCGCGCGCGCGCGCGGATTCAAGGGCCTTCGGAACCTTTTTATACTTTGTCTCGTGCCGTTCTTTCTTTTTTTTTCCCTCCGCCGCCTGTCTCTTTTTTCTCGCCTTTTCCCGTCTTTTCTTCTTCCCTCCCGCGCGGACCTCGCTCGCTCTCGTACGCACGACTTACGTGGCACCCAAGTGCGCGGTCACTCCATCCCTTTCGGGCCGGATGCTAAACGAGGGTTCTCTTCTATTCGGAGATAAGTGACCGTGAAGCACGAGTGGCAGTTACCGATCAGTGTGTGTCAAACTAGCCGGCCGGTGTCAATCGGATAACGCAGTGAGGACTCAGGATGGATGTCAGCGGAATCAGGCCCATCTTCACTGGATATCCGTTCCAAGGTTAGTTCGATCGCGGCAGCGACCGGTCGAATCGAGCACGGTGATCGTACGGTGATCGTAGGGCGAGAGGCCCGTCGCGATCACGTAACACCGTCTAATGCTCGCTCTCTCCCTCACGATCATCCGTATGAAACGATTACGTCACTCCAATTACATTACATTCGAAGGGATTGTCTCTCTACGAGTGAGAGTGAGAGAGAGAGGGGGGAAGAGGAAAGGCAGAGGTTTCAAGGAGGTAAAAGTTGAAATATCGCCGTCTAGATATTATCGGATCTTTTAAATCAATGAATTAATCGACATTGCGACAAACGGCGAAATTATAATCGAATTGTCCAAGTTCGCCGGCGATGATTATACCGTACGGAGGATAGTTAAGCGATTTGCATTTCTTAATTACGATTCTCTCGGACGACGACGACGATGGCGCCCGTGCGCCGATAATAATAACAGCGCGTGCGAAAGGGTGGCATTTGTGTCGAATTACGCCGACAATATTAGCGTATGAAAGTGCCATTACCGCGATTAAATAATTTTGCGCAACGCCGGCTCGGTAACAATGCGGCCGCTTGATCGTCACGTTCGCGCTCCGTTATTAAGACGATAATTAAATTCAATCACGATCGTCATTAACACACATTCGATCGGTTACACCGCGCGGCGATTTTGATAAATCAATCCTGCCCGAAGAGCGCGCGCGCGCGCGCGCGCGACTCCGTCGTAAATTACATGGTAACGCGCGTACGTTCGCCGGTTCGCCGCGCATATTAAACATTCCCCTTCGCCGCGTTTTAATTGATATCCATCTTTAATGCGAAGCAACGCTTCGAAACTGAGCAAGACAAATCTACATTCGATGTTATCGCGCACCGCATTGGACACGGATATTTATTAGCAGGCGTGGCGTTATTTTTGCTCAGCTCCGTCCTCGGGAATATTGCGGTAACGCGGCGCTCGTATCGTTTCGAACGATACATATATATATATATATATATTCTATCGATACGATACATATATATATATATATA
>NW_014556168.1:222970-241094 GCF_001313825.1 Dinoponera quadriceps
TATATATATATATATATATATTCTATCGGCCAATTAACAATCACAATTCGATAAGGAAAAAGAATAACAGAGGCTGATGTCACGTGTCGATATCACGTCGTGTCTGATGACTATCGCTTTCGCCGTACAATTGGAAATTTCCGCTAATCGCCTATAATTCGACAGGATGAAAGGATATCAGCGTCAACCGGTCTATTCAGCGTAAGAGATATCAGGAGAGACCGGGTTAATTTAACTCCAGAGTTATGTTGGTCGTCATTTCATTTATAATAATAATAACAATCGCGCATGTGTATTTATCGTGAGAGAAACAGTGGAGACAGAATCGCAGTGTTTTTTTTTTTCTTTTTGAAACATGGGTAATTTTAAACGTTGAGAAAGATTGTTCCTTCATAGTCTAACCAAGTAGAGAAATTTAACGCTCCCTTTAGAAGCAAAGCACGGATGTAATAGTGCCACTAGAATATTAATATTGTCAGTATCCACATTATTTGTGGGAAGATAAAATTGCTCGCAGCGTGTAAGGCACATGTTGAATATTCTCAGCCAATCCGTACACGGTGAATCCATCTTCCACGCCTAAACCGATCCTTAAGTTCCAGTAAATTCGATTCCCCTGAAAAACCCTATGCTCAATCGCCAAATCAATAGTCGATTCCACTTAACGTGTTGCAAAAACGGGCACGTTCTACGTTCTAGAAGCGACATATCGCAATTTCCATTTCATTGTATCCCTCGCACTAAATCTCACACGACCAAAACGGCATGTCTTGAGCCGACCCGACCCGCGGTGTCTCGTAATCCCAAAATTCTCGTCGAGCAATTTTGGTCGCCTTATTCCCAGTCGTTCGTGAAATAAGTACGTCTCCTCGTTGGTGAGTGGCCGGCGTAAAAATCGTAGTTACAATAAACATGGTAATTTCGCGGCGCACGCGAGGGAGAATACGCGCGGCAGGTACGCGACCCAAACGAAATAACGCATCCCAACAGGCCGGCTCGCATCGGCGTGACGAAAGCGACGATTATCGTCGTTAATGCGAGCGCGTGGCCAAAAACTAGCCCGAGCCGAGAGAGGATCCCGGCCGATCGAAAATTACGACGATTACTTTCCGACAATAAGATTTCCGTTGTTCCATGCGCGCGCGCGCGCGCATCCGCGCGCACGACGGCAGGCGATTATTATAATTATCCGTCTCCCGTTGTATGTACTCGGAGCATCCGTAATGCGTAAACATAGTAATTACGCGTGCGGCACCGCGCATGCACTTACCCGGGGTCTGATGATACGGGAGCTAATGTCACGTACGGAAGGGTGGCTAATTCGACTAACGATCCGACTTTATACTCGTTAGTGCTGGAAACGGCCTCGTGCACGCCTCCTCGCGCACGCATAACTCGCGCAATTTTACGGCTGTTAACCGTGTTTTTGGTATCCTCCTCGTGAGAGAGCGCGCGCGCGCGCCGTCCTCTTATCTGATTTCATGTTTGCGTACCCCAGCTACGATTCCAGCGTTAATTTCAAGCCTAATCACGACGCGACCGCGCCTACGGATCCTCTCTCAAAATCACTTCTCCTTCACCCTACTCTCAGCCCCCCTACCCTCTTCCCCTCCCCCCCCCCCCCTTGTGTCTTTTCAACGGAAAGGCGAAGTGCGTTTATTTCCGCGATATTTCCTTATCAACTCGAGTCGATATTTTGTTGCTTCTCCGACGCTCTTAAGGATAGTTTGCGCTTATTTAGACGGCCTGTAAACTAATAAAAATCTATTTTCACGATACTGACGTTTTTTTAATTTCTCTCTTGAACCTTTAATTCTATAAATTAGATTTTAATGCTACTTTCAACAACTTACTTTCACGTTCGAAACAGCGAAAACGTAAATTTAGGACATTATCACAGTCGATCTAGGGGTTATGCTATATTATAAGAATTGAAATTGAGCTCGCTTTGCTATCTTAGCTCCTACTGTGTTGTAGAATTAAAGGCTTAATACAGAGCCCAGTATTTCAACTCGGGAACTTTTACGAAAAGGATGAGATTTTTTTACGGCCGTTTGACATGGACAATGTAACGAGATTGTTGATGGAATTTTTGTTCGCTTAATTATGCCATTCCACAGCGGAACTGTGAAAATGACGAATTGCGATATACCGGGACTTGAGATCGGACTGAGAGATCGAATCGCTTCCACAATTTCACAATCGCGCCGAACAATCGTCGTATTTTATCGACACTTGGGTCATTTCTTACAGGACAAGGGCGAATGAATCAGCTAGGTGGGGTCTTTATCAACGGACGACCTCTCCCTAATCATATTCGCCTGAAAATCGTAGAAATGGCCGCCGCGGGAGTCCGACCTTGCGTGATCTCCAGGCAGCTCCGCGTTTCTCACGGCTGTGTTTCGAAAATCCTGAACCGATATCAGGAGACTGGGTCCATCCGCCCGGGCGTGATAGGCGGTAGCAAGCCTCGAGTGGCCACACCGGAAGTCGAGGCGAGAATCGAGGAATTAAAACGAGACAATCCGGGAATATTTTCTTGGGAGATTAGGGACAAGCTTATGAAGGTGAGTGTACCAGATCGTCCGTCGTAACGTTCATTATTCGGATAAGATCGCGATGAGGAACAAAGCAAAATACCTGAACCGATAGAAAAATCCAGATCCAAGTGGGAAGCATTAATATTCATAAAAATCGTAAGGACGTGCACACGTTAAAAAAGGAGAGATCGTTTTAAGAAATTTAGAAAAGCATGCACGATTAAAAGTACCGAAAAATAATGAATGAACATGAAAAGTGAGGAAAATTGGAAAGGTGACGAAAAGCGCGAGCTGTGCGAAAATAAACAGCGAACAATTTTGTATCGAGAAACAGTCCACTGAACATGGGGAATGTGTTAAAAGTATGCAAAAATAATGTTAAATGAACACACCTCATCTTGTCAACATATATTGGATGTGTTAATTGAATATTATATTTGTACGAAAATAAATGCTTTGCTGGCACAGCAAACTGTTAATTACTATGGTGACAGCAAAGAGATTTGCTTGGACAATGCAAAGATTTATTAAAAGTATTAATTGCTATTTGCTGAGCATATAGATGGCGAAACAATTTGATTACGCCAACTAAATTTTCTCGCTGTCGCAACGACGTTTCGCCGCAACAACAAAATTATTTGTTCCGCATAACAAATCTTTTTGCCGCGACTTCACTGATGATCATTAACAATTTGCTGCGTCAGCAACAAATTTCTCACCGTGTGTGCACCTTTTAACGCATATTCCCGCGCTTTTTAACACGTCTCCCATATTAGAGTAACGCCAAATTTCAACCGTTTCTAACATAAAGTTTTTTTACCGCGTGTAAGACGTATTTTTGGCACTCGGGGCGTCGAGTTGCATTTTCGAGTCGCGAGTCGTCGCTCGTTATTCCAATCACGCGGGGCACTTTTCCAGCCGCGAAAAATCCGCGAGCCATCGCTCGACCCCTCGATCGAACCTGGACGTTTCCACGCGGTTACTCGTGTCTCTATCTCTCCCGGGGATCATACTCAATGGGGCTTTTTAATCTTGTGCACGAGGCGTGCACGAGGCGAGCGGGGTACGTGAGCGCCCCGAGGCAACTCGCGTGTCCTTTAATACGTTACTGACCGCCGTCTACACCCACGCCTCATTGGCGTAACACCTCCGCGTCTCGATTTTCGAGTATGCAAATGGACTTTTCCGTGAATAATCTCTTCCGCGTGCTCCTCGAACCCCGACGTATCGTCCGATGCCTCCTGCCGATAAAAATGCCGTCGTAGCGTACGGAGAAGAAGATATTACCATAAGCGGCGAGGGTTAATTACCCGCGCTATGTCTCGGGCTGAGCCAAGTTTGAGGATACATTTAATTACGAATTATTATCGCGCGCACGCGATGTTGCGTAGGCGTTGGCGAATATTACGAGTATGAGGAGAAAAATGTCGAAACAAGAGTCACAACCCGAGTGGAAAACTCATTTAGTTTGGACTCGAAGAAAAGTTTGAGTCGTGTGAACGGTTCAGCCAGAATTCTCTGAACCAAAGATTTGCTTACCCTGAAACGAAAATGGAAAAGATTTCGTTTCAGAGAACCGAATTTTGGTCCTCGCAATTATAATATTTATTTGTCCACATCCGAACCAAATCTTGCTCGCTAACTAAATGATTATCTCGGTGAATCAACAATTACTTCTTCCCCGCGTGTCCGAAGTTCTTTCAATTACGCGAGACGAATATCCGGCCGGAGGAGAGCAGAAGTCGAGGGCGAAAAATCGCCGGTGGATCGCGCGGTCATTTAAATCGGGTACCATTTTTAATGCACCCCCTCCCCCCTCTGTCTCGATCGGCGTAAATCCTAATCCACGTTCGAGCGCGGCCCTGTTTTTATTTGCGATCACGTTGATCGCCGACGCGGTAGCGCTCGTCTCTCCCGAAGCAACAAAAGTCAAGTATCGGATCACTCGAGGCCCCTCGAGTATCTCTACGTGTCTCCGCGATAAGATCGACGGCGGTTCTCAAACCGAAACCGTGCGAAATCCCGACGGAGGAAGGGGTTCGCCCTCCTTGGATGCTGGAACGCCTCCCTTGCCGAGGGCGATCTCTTCGATAGAGAGATAAATCGCGCCCGGGAGAAACAACGCGCGCATCGGCCGCGAGAGCGACAATAAGGAGCAAATATATCGATCGGATCGTGGAAAAGGGGGAAAAACGCGCGAGATAACCAGCGGAGGAGAGAAAGAAAGCGAGTCGCCGGTGAACGAAGTCGCGGAAGGAGGCGAAGGGTGTGCGACGAGCGAACGGGAACGGCGGGAGTGCGAAGGGACGCGCGAAAGGGGAAGAAGTCGGACGAAGGAGAGCAAGAAAGAGAGAGAGAGAGAGCGAGGAAAAGCGAGCGAAGGAGAAACGAGGAAAGTATCGGCTACGAGCACCGAAAGGAGCACCGTTCGGCGACCAAGACGACGACGACGACGGGCGAATTCGAGGGAGAGCGGAGAGAAGGAAGGACGAAAAATGGTTTCGAGAACACGTACGCCGCTGCAGTTGTGGAGGCAGGCCGGTCGTGCCCGGCATTAATACGGCATTTAATGTTGGAAGGAGGCGTTCCTGGACCCGAGGCCCCCAGGGCGCCTCTCTCCTCGTCGCTCCCGGGGCCCGGCTGCCTCGTCGGGCCTCGTCCCGTCTTTCTCTTCCTGTCATCGCCCCGGACCCGACGCCTCGGCCACCACCGACAGAAGGATCGTTATTGTTTCTGAGATCGGCGATCCGGGAGATAGCGATCGACACCGACGACCCCCTTTTCTTTTTTCCTCTTTCTCCTTTTTTTACCTCCATCTCCTATCTCTTTCCCCTTCCCGCCCTTCCTCACCGTTTCGTTCTCTCTCTCTCCCTCGTTCTTTTTCGCGCTTCTTCCTGCTCTTCCTCCTTTTAAATCTTCGGCAAAGGCAAAAGGCAGTTCTTTCACCTTGGCTCGCGGGATAATGCTCACTCGATCTTACCTCACGCTTTCTTTATTTATCTCGTTCTCTTTAGCGAATCGCCCGTTCGGCACGCACTCGATCGCACCGGCGATAACGCCGATCGGTATCTGTGCGTGCGTGCGTGCGGAGATTTTCGCGGCTCGGCGAGACGATGCGAATAAGGTGTGGCGATGGTCGCGAGATTTTCTTCGTGTGTAATAACAATCTTTTTACACGGAGGGTACAAAAAGCGCGGAGATCATAGAGTTCAATGGATACTACATTCTGTAACTCTTTTCGTCTCCCGTAATGGTCGCAGCGGAGCACAAGACCGCGAAACTACCGCAATTAAGGAGGAACCGCGTCTCCCGGGATAACGGATCGCGCGATTGTTGTTTACTGAAACGTTAATCCTCTCCGTAACCTGTGGAGATGTGGTAATTAAAAACTGGCTAATGATCGCGCGGCTATTCATCCATTCATCCATTCATCTCTCTCCGGCTCTCTTTCTCTCTCTCTCTCTCTCTCTCTCTCTTTCTCTCTTTCTCTTTCTGTCTCGTATTCTTTTGAGACGCGTGAAATTGTCTTGTGTCTTAAAAGAAACAGATATTTCGACGATCATGCGGTAAATCGGCTTTTATTTTGTATCTGTTTTCTTTTCACTCACGGTCAGAAAATGCGGATTTCTTGAATCACCATGACTTGATGAGAAAAATGTGCGTAGACACGAGCGTACTCTTTGCAATTATTGTGACTTGACGATTTTTATCCTGACAACAACTATGCTCAATTTTTCGGCCGCAAAGAGCATCTGCGTCTACTCTGTCAGTATGTTAAGCCCGAGACAGCTAAAAAGTCCATTTAGTTGACTATCAGATAAAATTCTTTCTTTGGACACGGACGAACAAATATTCTAGTAATGAGAATCAAAGTTCGGATCTTCGAACCAAAGGTTTTCTGAAACGAAAATAAAAAAGATTTGGTTCTCGCAACCGGAACATTCGTTTGCTCATATCCACACGAGAATTTGGTTTGAGTCAATCAAATGTTGTTCCTGAGCTTGTATATTTCTCCTTTAAATAAAAACCACACAAAACGATCCGAAAGATCAAGATGAAAAGTGGCGATCGCCCTTAACGCGGGAGGATGAGGCAACTAACGCGGATTTTACTTCGTTCCGTCAATTAGCCGATTGAACTGAGACAAAGGCTCGAAATCTCATCCGCTAGGATGACACGACAAAACGCCACGACCTGATGATCCGCGTCACTTTACCACGGAAAGATTGCTATCGATTGCCACGGTTATCTACGCGCTTCGTCGTCGAAACGCCGGGCAACCTGATTTCGCCAAGGTATTCTACCGTGGTGAAGGCGCGCGCGCGTAACGGTGCCCGGCACAATGTATAATAACACTGAATCTCAACGGCGCAAATGTGTATGCCGACGGGAAAATAATCGCGCCAAATTGTAGTGCAGTAGCCTGCAGTTACAAATGCCAGACGCGGGTCGACGGTGCGCACGTAACTCTACGATCGATCAATTCGCATTCGCCCGTATCTAAGAACGAAGAGGTGAGCCCTCGATCGAGACTGTAAACGTACGCGACTTTACGTAAACCCCGGCGATCTCTATTCGAGACATTTTTCCAACCGGTTCCGTCGAAAAAATCGCGATATGATCGTTCGTTTTGACAAAGTCCTTCCGCAGGCAAGAGGCTTTCACGATGGATGGATTTTTCGAATCTGTCGAGCGTCACTTGCATCCGATCGAGACGCGAATCTTTACGCAAATCTAGCTGCCTCCCTATTCGCGAAATTTCGCACGGATCTATGTTGAGAACCATTTTTCTAATGAATGTTACTATAACGTTAGTAATAATAACCTTACATATACATTGTTGCTACTGTTTTTACGATTAAAACCCCCAAAAATATATAGTTAAGATCGAAAATAACTGTAACTTCTCTCAGTGTAGAAACGTATGAGACTTCATATAAACCTAACGATCTCTACATTGAGAGAAATTATAATTATTTTCGGTGTCAATCGTAACCTTTTTACAGTTTTAACCAGAAAAAAATAGTAGTAACAACATGCATATAAGGTTATTATCACTAACCCTACAGTAACATTTATTAGAAAATTGACTGACTCTAATTCTTTTGTTACGATGATTATAGTTACATATATTAAACATTTTTCTCTCGGTGCAAGAAATTTCGAACGGTATTTGAAACAGCGCGGCAAAGTAGCCGATCGTTTCGAACACGGAGATAAGTTCTTTTACTGACACAGCAAAATCGTAAATTACTATAGTGTGCAGTTAGTTACTATAGTGATAGCAAAAAGATTTGTTGCGCGGGCAAAACGATTTTGCCGTCGTAGAACATCGTTGCGACAGCAATAAAATTTAATTGGCGCAAACAAATTATATTGCCGTCCTAGTGTCCAGCAAACAGCAATTAATACTCTTAACAAATCTTTTTGTTGTCCACACAAATCCTTTTGCTGTCCAAATAAATCTCTTTGCTGTCACCATAGTAACTAACAATTTGCTATGCCAGCAAAAGATTCCTCTCCATGTACGAGACCTGTTTGCACGCAGTAGGGTTTCATGGATTCGCCGAGAGTTAATTTTCGAGTTCCATTCGACCGAGACTAGAAACTTTATATAAAACGATCTTCCATGATCTCTAAACAATTTCGAATAGTCTAACGTTCAAAACAGCGCGACAGAATGGTCTTAACCGATTTTAACGAGAGATTCGTCCGCATGCGGGAAGGCTTCACGGATCCGCCAAGCATCAATTCCATCCGACTGAGACTAGAAACCGTACGAGACTTTACACGAAACGATCTCCGACGATCACTAAGAAATTTCGTACAGTCTCGCGTTGAAAATACACGACAAAGTGGTCGATCGTTTTAACGAGATCCGTTCGCACGCAGGAGGGTTTCACGGATCCGCCGAGCGTCAGCTCCATCAGTAGACTTCTCCGGGGTGGCCGGCCGGGGGATGACGGAAAGAAGGATTACACCATCGACGGCATCCTGGGCGGTGGTAAGTTCCCATTTTTTTCCCCCTTACTCATCTCTCCTCGCGACGCCGAGTTCGGTTCCTCCACGTTTTTCTATCGCCGAGCGTCCGCGCCATAGCGAAACGAACGAACGAGCGAAGCCGCGCAAACGAAAGCGGTGCGAAATTCATCGGACAGTCCAAGGGTTAATTACCCCTTTTAGGCTGTCAGCGGTGAAAAAGAAGTCCGTACGGGCGCAGCGGGCCCGATAGCAAAGTACGCCGCGCCCTGCGCGGATATCGCGCGAGAAATATGGAACGCGCAGGAGGCGAGAGGAAAAAAAAGTCGCGAGATCCCCATCGTCCCGGAGAGGGCATCAAGAGCTTTTAACCTCCCTCGGGCCTATAGACCGAGTTTGACGTACGCGGCCGTGTATACGGGGGCCTTAAGCGCCTCCGTTCGCGGTTAGACCGAGTTAGGCCGAATGAGCCGGAGCAGCCGGCGGGATTTAATCTCCGGTGGGCGTGAGCGGGATTAGCCAGCTTGCCCACACGTCCGACAAACGGATTACAGAAGTGTCAATATCTTACGGGGCGCGTATATTATCCCTCTTCCTTCGTCCCTGCGTCGTCTTCCTCCTCCCGAGACTCCCGAGGCAGCTTCGCGCGGACTCCTCCAGCTGCTTTCCGCACTACTTTCTAATCGAACGTTTGCTTTACTGGGAAAATAAAAATTGGCCGCCCGTGTGATGCAATTCGGATTTAGTCACCAGGCCTAGTTTTTCGCCGTCGGAGCTAAAAACTAGGTACAGGAACAGAAAATTAGTTGAATCAACTAAATCTCAGTTATATTATATGGACTAATTTTTAGCTGTGAGAACTGATGCTTTTTTTCCGTGTTCGCTTCAATTGATCTCATTGTGATCTCATTGTTAATCTGTGAAATTGAGGAGCCTCGTAAGTGAGAAGGGAATTTATTAAAGCGGTGTGATTGCGGTTTAAATTGGCGCTGATCTTGGAACGTCTCGACAATGTTATGCTTGAGTGTTTACTTTCGCTGATTTTCGAATAACAGCCATCCAGTCACTAGGATAAAAAAGTGAAATAATGGTCGCTTCTTGGGAGAAAAGGTGACAAAAAGTAACCTCTCAGGCATCGAAATGGTGACTAAAATGATATATTTTTTGTCAAATTCTAAAAGTAATTAAGGCCATTTAAGCAAGAAAGTAACATTCACTCTCACCTTCCTGGATTTATTTTTGGATAACTTAACACACAGAATTCTTTTCATAGTACGGTTTGAAAATTCGTAGCAAGGATCAAGGATAGAAACGGTACAAATACGCTTTCGGAGCAATTTTATTAAAAGAGATAACAAAAATGGATATAGAACATCTATATTTTACAAACTGCAGCAGATCAGGGGGGGGGGGGGAATGACTACNTTAGTGACTTGTCGAGAAAAAGTGACAAAAAGTGACTTGAGCGACTGAATGGCAGCGCTGAAATAATAACGGTCTCTTGAAGTTTGTCCCGCGACATTGATATTGTAAGACCGAGTACCACTTAAGAGGGACGAGGACCGAAACGTTTGGTTTCAATGTATTGAGATTTAGTAAAATCAATTTGACTAAGAATATAGTCTCGCTGTTTAAAGAGATTGCACTACGAGTTCTGTGCGTTAAAATTAGCTCATATTTGCCCACAAGTTCTTTTGACTCTCACCGATTGGAAAGAAACTCGTTCATTCATCGAATCACCGATAGCCGACCGATGTGTTCCACATTCCATCGGATTATGTTGTTTCAACGACATACGGAGGGAGGGGGGGAAGGGGGGGGGGCTAATTATAATACGAGATGTAAATCACATTCCTCGGGTCGCGCGATTCCGATTACGAGTACCTGCGTCCATTGATCCGATCTGGATTCCGGACTTCTTCCGACGAAATAACATGATTCTCAAGCCGGGCTTTATCCATGGACGACGTCGAGCCACGTCGTTACGAGCGCGAAGCGAGAATCTGTTTTCGTGATTGATACAGGTAGACACGGAGGAATTAGCGGTACAGGTGTCCCAAAGTCTTAAAAAGTCAGACCGAGGCGAGGATGCTGCCGGGGTCGAGAAAAGATCCTTCGATCGTGGACCGTCGAGAATGTGAGGAAAGAAGTCGAGGGCCAAGAGGCAAGAGCGGGCCTCAAGGCCCAAGGGCCCCGCGAGGGTCCCGCGGAGATCAAACGGGCCGCCTGCCACACGTCGACAGTGGTGCTCATTTGCGGCCCCGCCGTGTCTTCCCGTCTATCCTCTAATTAATCTAATCGTGCCGATTGCTTTTACGATGCCCGCGTCAGATGCGATGCAACTTCGACGACGTTTCGCGGGCAATCGAAGCGCGACTTCCCGTCGAAACGTTTTGCGCCCCCCCCCCCCTTCCCCCCGAATAAACGCAAACGAGAAGGCGATAAAAAAAAAGAAAGAGAGAGAGAGAGAGAGAACAAAAAGAAATCGGGCGGTCATAAATTACCAGAAGCATTCGATAAATTTTGAAAAACAGTGATTAAAGCCTCGGGACAGGCGCAAATTTTGCCGATAAGAAGGCGCCTCGGAAGAAACGGTTGTGCGCGCCGGGCTAACGACGAAACCGTCAATTACAGATGCGTATCGCGTTCGGCACGGTTAATTATGCGGGATTCGCGATATGTAATTGCCGCACGCGCTTCGTAATTTTTCCCGAAAATTGCGACGATAGAAATCTCGTCCTCGCGCGGCTCGCCGTCGTCCTTGCGCGCGCCGGTGCTCGCGCAAAAATGAATAATTATTTAACGAGCGGGTGCACGCATTCGGTCTCATTCGCGCTGCCGTTTATTCGTCATTAACTGCTTTCGCGGCCAGTAAAATTGATTAATGCCGATCAGCCGAATTAAAGCATCGGCGATGTAATTTGTACGCGCCGCGGCGCGCCACTTGCGCTGCGAATTTCGAGACAAAGAGGCGTCTCTCTCTCTCTCTCTCTTTCCTCCGCACACCGCCGCGCCGTGGAAATAAATAAACGCCGAAACGTACGGCGCTTTACGACTTCCTGCCATTACAATCCAACGAGAGAGAGAGAGAGAGAGAGAGAGAGAGAGAAAAATCACGTAAGTTGCTATTAAAATATCGCTAGTGCCGTTCACGGAGAAGAGATAATTCTCCTGGTAAAAGCTCATTAACTAAAAACTCATTAGATTTATTTAGAGGTGTATTAAGGTGCGAAGCGAGCGCGTGTATCTCTCTCTCTCTCTCTGTTAGACGCACCTAACGATTATTAATTAGTTACCGATATATCCGTCGATTCTAGACCTCAATGAAAATTTCTGGAACACCGGACGACACGCTCCATTTCGATTTCGCGTTCCGCTAAAGGCACGGTCGTCGCGTGCTCTAATGAAAATCCGGCGGCCGATCGGAGGCGGGCATCCGCGAGGACGATGCGAGGTGGTGTCCGCGCGTCATCCGTGCGAATCCGATTTAGTCTCTCTCGCTTTCCGCCGGCGGATAACGGAGTCGCCTCTTCGTGGTCGGCGCCGCGTGCGGTTGAATAACTTACGGACGAGTAAGTCCGTACTCGCGCGCGCATTAGGAAGCGAAGGCAATCGTGATAGGGAGCACCTCTGGACGGATATACTCGTACTATGGCGGAGGTGTCGGTTGGGTATAGGTGTCGGCAGGCGAGCGGGAATGACACGTAGCCTGTGGCTTTCTTATTCCTTCTTATTCCGTTCCTTTGGCTCCGGCCGCCGACGAGGGATTAGCCTAATGGGTCCTGCCCACCCCACGCCACCCCGCCTCTGCCCCCTCGCTGCACCACCACATGTGTATAATATGTATATCCTGATCATTCTCTCTCTCGTTCTCTCTCCCCCCATCCACCCCCTCTTTCTCTCTCTCTCTCTCTCTTTCTCTCCCTCTCGCTTTCTTTCTTTCTTTCTCTCTCTCTCTCTCTCTCTCTCTCCTCCTTCGCACCACATCTCTCAGATCGTCTCTCCGACACGATCAGGCCGAGAGGGAATATCCGCACGATGAACAACGCCGCTAAGTGATTCACAATCAGGTTTATTGATTGTATCGACGATCGACGATCGTTCTCACCGGGAATGCATCGCCGCCGCCGCCGACGCTCTCTCGGGATACTGTTTTTAATATTTAAGCACACCTCGACACACACCGCGCGATCATCCCTTTTCTTACGCGCTGCCGATTCGCTTGCATGATTCGCAATCAAATTTGTAGATTGCATCGCCGACCCCGACGTCCACCATTGTTCGGCCGTCGCGAGTTTCTCAGCGCGCTATTATCGGGCTATACGCGAGCGGTAGAGTCAATAACCATCTCTCTTGTGGCTGCGATAATCCCGAAACGGGCTCTCAGAACGTTCATTCGCGCACAATGTAAGTTGTTTCGCTTTACTCCGTGTCGGGGAACAGGAAGATCGATTATTTCGGCAAGATATATTCCAAAGTCACGCGTTAACATTAGAACCACCGAGCTTGGGTATCCCCGTTAAAACCGCCACAGGCGCCAATTTGGCTCCCATTTGTATCTTCGGTCGCCGAGAAGTCATTTTGCTATTCTTCGCATTATTTGAGAGATTATATTCACATTGAAAATGACAAAGTCTAGGAAAACTATCGACCAATATATATATATATATATAAATTTGTAGAAGATTCATAGCGATTTTAAAGGACAACGGAGCCAAAATGGCGTCATTCTAGTTATTAAGAGATCCGCATTGCACAATCGAGACGACATTGCAGCTCGAAAGTTTTATTGAACAAATTATTTTTTCTCAAGAACGAAAGATCAGTCGCATACTCGTTAAATTTATTTATAGCCCCTTTGCTCTATCGACGCTACATCGTGCGCATTACACTGTTGCTCCTCGCGGCCAGTTCGTAATCCTTATCTGCGGGATGTCGCGTAAGATCGCGGTCGACACATCGACGCAATGAAGGATGCGAAAGAAGTCGGGCGATTACACGGATGGGAAGAAAAAAGGCGCAAGGACGCGCGAGCAAAGGCACTGGGGGACTGTCGGGGTTGATATCAAAGCCTGTATCTAATGCGCTGCACGAATCGGGCTGCGAGCCGCGAGAAACGTGGATGCGATCCTTGTCACGCGAGGAGCGTATAATCCTCCGAGAGCGATACACACCCGTATCGTACGACGTGTGTCTTTACAGACGCGGCTTTACCTCCGGATTGTATATCGAGAGAGAGAGACATAGTCGGTAGTGTCTTGCACCAAGTGTGTGCGAAAGCGAGGTGCGCGCACAAAAGTGCGCAAATGTGCGAAAGTCAATGCGCACGAACTCTCTCAAATTCTCACACGCGTGAACTTTTAATATCGGGATCCGGATTATCCGGATAATCCGTATACACGCGGACTTAAGTAATCGGATAACAATTATTTTGTGTAATTCGAATTGTTGAATCGTCCGAATGTATCGTCCGAACGCTCGCAATTTTCAGCGGTGTGTAATTGTTCGTGCTAATGGTTGCTCGGGAATAAATGCGATTTACGTCGGTCACAGGACGGTTGCAACAGGTTTTTTCTTCGCATGTTTCGCAAAAAATACGACGAAGCGTACCTACGATTTACGAACATGCGCGGTAGATAGTCAGACCGGTAGATATGTGAATGGCAGAATTATATATGCACATGTGTACATATCTAATTTTGACGGCTGTCCGACTATCTATCGCGCATGTTCGTGAATCACAGCTTCGTTTCGTCGTATTTTATTGTGTTCTGAAGTATGCAAGAATTAATGGCGTTGAAGTTGTGCCGTTTCGTTAACCACCCCGAATCGCAGCCGAAATTCTGACGCTACTCTGACGCTCTTAAGGATAATTTGCGCCTACTTAGACAGCCTATAGACTGATAAAAACCTACTTCGACGATGCTGATACCTTCTGGCCTCTCTCTTAAATTTTTAATTCTACAGATAGAATTTTACCGACAATCTATTTTGATTAAAACAGCGAAAGCGGGAATTTAAGATATCGTCGGGACGAAAGTAAGAATTATATTATATTATTAGAATTGAAATTTAACCTATTTTGCTATTTCCGCTCTTACTGTGCTATAGAATTGAAAGTTTAACGTAAGGCCGAAATTTCAACTTGGGCAGTTTCTTCGGCATCCAACCCTCGCGAGATGCAAAAAGTATCAACTCCCACTTCCGGGACACACTACGCAGAATTGTACGTTAACGTGACGTCTTCTTTTGGTCTTACTCTCTTGACGCAACCATCAACTGCGCGAGAGGCGATTGCAGCGAGAAGTAAAGCGCACGCACGAAATATGCGAAGGACGGGGCAACATTCCCAAGGAATGCACCGCAGTGTCAAGTTCTTACGAAGCTGGAAGCTCGATATGAGACGCGAGAAAGCCGACACGTTCGCCTTCTTCGAAGAGACCACCAGCAATGCTAGGCGGGACTGATGGGCGGATTCTTATTTCATCTGGAAGCCTGTGAGAAGCCTATGCAGCATTTCTATTTCAGTCAGTGGTCAGTGGACAGGTCGGAACCGTGACGTTGCCAATGCTCACTCGAGATGTGAAGAATGAAAGAAAAACTAATCGCTTTCCGCGGTCGATACGTACGAAAAGTGCGTGAACGATGCGAAAAGCCGAAAACTATTCATTTTAATATATATATACATATTCTACCGCATTACCTGTGTTTCGACGTTAACGTTTACGTCAGTAATCCGAGACCGTCCGTGACGTTGCCAATGGTTCACTCGAGACCCGTCGAGACTGGAAAGAACCATCCATTTGTGCGTTTCTACCGGCCGGAAAGAAAAACGCACGATAACGCACGGCAAACATTCGGTTTGATCCGTATCTTACGGTGCGTAGTGCGTTGCGCCGAGTGACCCCTCTGCGAACCCGACGAAAATCCTCGAATGAATACGTAATAATTGTGAAACTCATAATCGAGACGCGATTGTTTGCGAGGATGAGGTCGGGAGTCTGGCAAATGAGAGAAAAGCCTGCAGCGTCATCGTACAACTTCTTACACGGACCACCAACGACGTGGCGGTCGAGATCGTGCCTGGGGATCGGGTACCTAAGGCCGGCCTAATTGTAGCGGTTAGCTGTGTCGATCTCTCTCGACATACCGGCACAAGTTGTCGTCGAGAACGACCAGCAACCCCCGGACTACCGGTCTCTCTCATCCCCCTCACTCCCTGCGTAGTACGCGCACGCATACACGGGCGTTGACAGGAAGACAGACTGTGCTCTTGGATGTCAACCGCTTCGAGGCTCATTGTTGGCGTTTTGAGGACATTTGTTACCATTTAGGGGGACCTCACACAGCCGCCGGAGGACCCCCATGAGCGACGGAGTGGGGAAGGTGGGACCGAGGGAAGAGAAGCCGGCTAGATTTATAACCTACGAAGGTGCGGCATCTTTTCCACCATTCAGCGGGCGATTCGATACGCGGAAAGCAAAAGGGACGAGTAGGAAAGCGACGATCCACATGCGACAACGGATGTTGCATCGCGGACCGGCAACTGCCGCGCGATTCTCGCTCGCAGCCGAGTCCAGGCTCCACCCCCGGCCCGGAAGGACGTATTGTGCACGCGTTTCTCGCGAATATCCTCTCTCGCGCGAAATACCCCCTGTTATTAGACTTCCAACTTTGGGAATATTGGGACCGCCACGATCGGACGAAGGAGAGAGAACCGAGGGTGTGGTTGAAGAAACACGACGTTCGGGAATGATCGAGATCTATCAGCTATACGGAACTGCAGGGAAATTCCCTCAAGTGACTCTCTCCGGTCCGAAAAGAAGGAGACCTCGGTCGTAACGGCGCATCATTTAACGGCGCGGGTCGTTTTGATCGATATTTACGATGACCTCTCGCCGGGCAATGTGTTAATCGTACATTGTGTACGTGAAATGACATTACGAAGAGCCGTGTACGAGATCGACGACGACGAAGGCGACAGGACGCGCGTGTACGAGCGCGCACTCAGCGGGGATGCTGACCGGCACATTTCTGGATGACGTTGCTACGAATGAGATATTTGCTCTCGACACCGCGGGGCCACCCCCTTCCCTCCTCCCTCCCCCACCGTAATTGATTACACGCGTCTTTTCACGCGATCTATTCAGAGCCCGATCGACCGCTTTTCATCGTCGAGAGGCCGATATTGATTGTGCCTATCAACGAGACAACCTGGCCTCGAGGCGCGCGCGCGCTTCCCGGCGACAAGATCGCCTGGAAGTGATGCGAATAACTCACCGCTGCAACATTTGTCGTTTGTCGATCTGCCGGCTACCGTCGCCGCGCAACACTGTGAACGTGAGTACGAGCGAGAGAGAGAGAGCCACGGTCAAATAGAAAAATGAGATACCGCTGTAATAATATCAGTTACCAACTGGCATCGGGTTATTCCTCTCTCTGATGAAGACTGTATTTCGAAATATCAAAGGGCCAGTGAAAACGCCCTATCCGGAAGTACTTATCCGATCGGGCCGAAAGTTACAAGATATATCCCTCCTATTTTCAGTAGTATATGATCACACTATTTTGGTATTTCATTATGTATGAACCTGTGATTGTTTTACCAATGAACCGGGATCGCTTGGTCTTGACTCTTCGGTTGAGAGTTCGGTTAAAAAGAACAGACCGCAAGATATTACTAAATACGCGAGATCACTTCGTCAGAGGTGCCCTCGCACCCTCGTGGCGGAGGGAAAGAGGAGCGGAAGAAGAAGATGAAGAAGAAATCCACCGACTCAGATCTTCGGTGTTCGTGAGAAAGTCGATGGTCGCGGCGAATTAGTCGCGCGAGAGGGCACGGGTATAAGCCAGAGCGTGAGCGAGAACCGCAGGATTTCCCTCTCTCTCTCTCTCTCTCTCAGTTTCTCTCTCTCGGTAAGGGAGAGTATCTCGAGCGAAGAGTCTCACGGAGCGTTCCGATACGCGCAGCTTAATTACACTCCCTCGGTATAATTGACATTTCCAGGCGGCGACGCGCTAACAGGGCGACCGTGCGCGATAAAACAATGGCGTGGCCGGGGCGATAATCTATAAAGCGTTTCATCGAGTGCCCGCCTCCCTGTCCCGGCGGTGAGCACGTTCGTTCTCTCATTACAAGTCCAACATATGGGCGCCTAAACGATCACACGCACACGGAGCCGACACCTCTCTGCCTCCCGCTCGCGCGCACCCGGCCGGTCTTTTTTACCTTTCTTCCGGCCGCGAGCGTTGGACGAGGAGGGTCGAACCGAGGATACTGGGAATCGAAAGGAGACGGGAAGAGCCCTCTGAGAGGACCGCCGATGTCAGAGGCCGCGCGAAGGAATGCTGACTCGCCGAACGCCGCCGCCCTGCCTTTCGAACGTTCCCGCGACGGCGGCCGCGCGAGAGAAACACACCTGGCCGCGCGCTCTGTGTGCCACCCCCGCTCCCAGGGAAAAAAGAACCGGACAAACGAGCCAATAACGATAATTGATAATTAGTCGCATTGATATCTTCGGCGGACGGAGGCGTCGGCGTCACCTCGGCCGCGCTCCAACGAGACGTCCGAGAGAGCGGAAAACGCGTGTCCCCCCCCCCCCCCC
>NW_014556168.1:241121-311773 GCF_001313825.1 Dinoponera quadriceps
CCCCCCCCCGTGTTGACAAGACGGGTCACCGTCAGCTCGATGCAGCGAGAATTCTTCACGTGAAAACGCAAGGTCTCGTACTTCTCGGCACGCAGTTGAAATTCTTCCGGCGCACCGCCCGAGCAGCGGGTGAACCTCCTTTGGCGGCGTCTTTGGCGGCTTGTCCGCGTTTCTCGTATGACAAACGGAAGAATGGGAGAATAGCCCGGAGACAAGTTGCATCTACGGTAAAAGATGGCGAAACCCAGGTTTAAATTCCTGTCACCGTGCGGTCGTGTATAGGTGGAGGCGGCGAGAGGGCAGAGCAACGTCGACGATGAACGCTGAAAAAATGCCCATCGATATTTCACAACACACCTGAACACGCACAATACTGTGAAGTGTGCGGGAACGAGCGTTCCGCCGTTGTCCCGCGTTATGACTACTGCCGTTGCTACTAAGACCGTACGATCGACATCGAGAGTAGATTATAAGTTAGTTCCAAGCACTTTGTGCTAGTAAAATCTGTCATTTTGATTTTAACAGGTACCAAGGATGGATCGGCTGACTTGCAGAATGTGAAAAAATTCGTTAGAAAAATGCTCTGGCGACACACGAGTTACCTTCGGTCCTTTTGATATTATCATGCAAGATTAATGGATTAAGCACGCCTTTTGTCTATTTCTTCTAAATACCTGGCGCTTTTCGTTCGGGAAAATGATGGACCACGCACTCGCCTCTGCACGCACAGAAGGCACGTTTTGACAAAACGTAACTCCGCACAATTGCACAATAGATTCAAAGGACACCCGCTGGCAACTTGCGTTCATTCGAAAGCCGCGAGTCCCGCCGTTGAAGAAAGAAAGGGAGGGAATTACTCCGCCTAGAAACGTGAAAAACCGCACGAAAAGAGAAGGACTCCTGTCGTCCATCGGGAACATTTGTCCAACAGGTTGTACTGTACGCGAAGAAAACAGCAAATTCCTCGGAAAAATCTCTACATCCACCAATTTCACAATCGGCTTCGCAACTTCGCGATCATTTCCACTTCCCCGGTAAATGAATATTTTTTCAAGACTCGCTGGACTTTCTAATGCAATCGTATAAAAGAGCCTACCTAGGCAGCACAAAACCTAAAACCGGGAAGGAAGACGTCTTTAAGACATCTTTAAGATATCTTAAAGTCGTCTGTAAGTAGGATGTCTTTAAGATGTCTCGTATCCCGGTTTTTAGTTTTGTGCTTTGTTTATTTTATGAACTGCCAGAGTCGAAATTTTAAATTTTACATCAAGTTTTCAAATGGAAAAAACGAAAAGAAATTCCCATTTATAGCATCAAAGCAATAAGTGCTCCTTTATGTATAGATAGAATGGAAGATCTTTGAAGACTTAATGTAGAATTAAACTAGACTTAGTGTAGGACTAAAATTTCGACTCGCAGTAATATCAAAACGCAATCCGTTGAGTATTCGACTCACTTGCGTTATTTAACCGATCTCCTTAAGAAAATTGATAATCTGGACTTGGCGGAGCTCGGTCTATCAGATGAATTCCAGGTTTCGTTCCATAATAACCCGAGGGGTCTGAGGGTCTCCCCTGCTCGGGGCCAACTTTGACACTCCCGAGAGGTATCCCGACGGTTCGATCGAGCGTTACATAATAGCTGCTCGTGAAAACGCGCGCATCGCGAGCGAAAAAATCAGCCGCAACTTCCCGGCCGACGTAAGAAATGGAATTACTGTCGTCGCCGTTTAATTCCGCATCGCGGAATCGACGATAGCGCGCGCTGGCACAGGTAGGCAAATAAAAAGAGCGAGCTAATCCCCGTTTGTTGTGCCGGGACGGATCGTCGGACGTCACAACAAGCCATTCTCGTACTCGTCTCTACGCGCCCTGAGTCCCTGGGGTGCGTTCGAGCAAACGATAAAACCGAGCGCGAGATTAAACTCCATTCTCGAAGAGAGATCCGGAGTCTCCTCTGAAGAGGAAGAGACGTAGTCGGGTAAGAATGGGCTGGGAAAGCACGACGATGTTCGACTTCGATCGGGGACAATAGCTCGCGAGAACGCTCGATCGCACGATAATGGCCAAATGTGGGACAATGAGAGAAAGAGAGAGAGAGAGAGAGAGAGAGAGAGAGAACAAGTCGACTTAGGGGCAAATATTTGGAGAGCGGTCAGTCTCTATCAATGGCTTCCCTTTATCGTGCATACGCTTCTTTTCTCTCTCTCGTCGAGGGGGAAAACGAACGCACGAGCTTCTCGTTCTCTCGGTCAAGTAGATATCAATGAGGTGGGGTGAGGGGGAGGCTCACGGGAGGCCGTGTATCGCGAAGAAATGTTTTCGGTACCGAGTGCTGAATGCGAGGATATTAAGGGGCTCGCAGTATCCTCTCTCGAGAGGATTGAACGTTAAATCCCGGCCGATCGGCGATCATACGGGATCCTCTATGGGAAATAAATCTCCCGAGGAGATGGACATTAAGCTTAACGACATAAATCGACGTGTGAAGCGGAAAGTTACTGAGAGGAGCAAATTAATTTTCCCAGGCGAGAGATCAAGATCGCGACACGCATCGTTTAAGCTCGCGCGAATCGACCCGGTTCGTGAGAGACGTTCGACTTTGTACCTTCGTCGCCGACAGAATCGCCCGTTAATTAGTTCCACCGTCTTGTTTACCCGTGAGCCAGAAAACGGCTGCTAAGGCTGCGATGTAAACGAAACGGTTTTTCTTTTTTCTTCATGAAAAATAACCGATTCGTCACGGAGTCTACGAGCTCTCATAAGAAATCTGCATCTAAATCGAACGCCCGTACAATATATCGCAATTTTAACGCGCAATGCGTTAAAAATATCCGTCCATTGTACGCTTAATTCAACTCCGCAAATATTTCATGCTAATGCGTTATTCAGTCGAACTGGGACGACGCCGACCGAATTCGCACGCGAGAAAGATGATTATATCTCGGTTCGAAATCAGACCGTAAACGATTTCTCCGACGAATGTTCCCGGTGAGAATCGTGAACCATCATTGATCGGCTATTCCGAATTTCTCGATTATAAGAAACGATCGAACCTCAGGTCGCTGCGGTGACGATTCCGACACGGAAAGCGAGCCGGGTATACCGCTAAAGCGAAAGCAACGCAGAAGCAGAACGACGTTCTCCGGCGAACAGCTCGAACAACTGGAAGCTGCGTTCCACCGAGCTCAATATCCGGACGTTTACGCGAGAGAGGAGTTGGCCCAGAGGACTGGACTGACCGAAGCGAGAATCCAAGTGAGTTTCGCACGATCTTTAGCAGCGAGCGTTAACGTAATGTATCTCGTCGTGACGAGATCCCTTCGTGTATATCTAGAAAAAAATAATTTTAAATCAACGATAGATGTTCTCGTATACATATAAGCAAGAATATTATAGTATTCTTAGAAGATTTCTAATTCAATTCCTTGAATTGACTGGGAATAATGCTTACATCGATATGAATTCAATCGAATCAAGACTAAAAATCTTCTAAGATTATAATTTTTGCTTATATATAAGAATATATATATTATATTGATTTTAGACTAACTTTTCTGCGATGTCTAGTATATATAATCAGTGGAAAACAAGTTGCGATACTTTTAACGCGACTGGTTTCGTAACGTATCCATATCCAATCAGAGAATTTGTTATTGAATAATTCTCAAAATAGACTTTCCTATTGGATGTCGAACGCGTCCTGAAGTTCATCGAGATAAGAGTGATGCAGTCTCCTTTCGATTGACTATACTTTCTAAATTTCTTGCAATGAAATTCCACTCGAAAAATACGGCAGCCGAGTCACTCGAATTCCGAGTAATTTTTTCACTCATATAAAGTGAATTCTCTGCTCCGATTCACCGAGTAAATCTGTTGTACTCTTCCATTACAGAAGCAAATTCCCTCTAATAGAATAGAATTAGAAAATTGTGTCGTATAGATTTAGAATCCACTCCAAGATTACTATCGCGATTCCAAACGATGTCATCACTATAATTTTGAGTACTGTAAGTTTTCACTGATTTGGACGGAAATTGAACTCCAAAAATTTTTGATGACACGATATCAAACGATAACGATTTTGTACATAATAAAAATTTATGTTAAATTTAACACATTTCACATGTCCCAAACGGGCCACACAAATTTGTGTCTTTTAATTTAACATTATAAATATGTTGGAAAATAACACCAATATTATATCAACAATTAACACAATATGTTAATCGACATTGAAGTGTAAAATATGTATTTCAACACTTACAAGTATAAAATATGTATTTCAACACTTACAAGTGTTATTGTAACACTTATACTTATATTGCGTTAATATCGAGATTCAACGCAAAATATTGAGATAACAAACAAAATATGTCAAATTAACACGTGGTATGTTAAGAATTTAAACGCAAAAATTTTCAACGAAGACCAATTTTTCAACACACAAGTACGAAACATTTCTTACCGTGTACTTTTGTTACTCGAAAACACCGTCGAAAATACAGTCGAAAATGTCGGCTGCAATTTCACCGGTTCTCTTTATATAACGCATGCCGCGAGCAGCCCCGGGAGAAGACCGAGACGCGAACCAAGTGTCTTCCTTATCGGAGATTTTCATCCGGCGGCTTCCGTCGCGCAGCCGCATCGTTAAATATAACGTAACGCGCACCGTTTCAGGTGTGGTTCAGTAATCGCAGGGCGCGTCTCCGCAAACACGCCGGTAGCATAACCCACTCGCCGATAAGTAGCCTGCCACTGACAACCTGCCAATACGCGGCGGCTAGTCATCAGGATCTCGCGCAGATACCGCAGGTACCGCAGATGCCCGGCGGAATACCGCAGGTACCCACGACGCTGCACCAGGCAGCCAGCGGCATGCACCAAGTGCCGAGTACCGTCGCCCAGATGGCCCAAGTGCCCACGACGATGAGCGGCGGCCTTCAGGGACCCGCGGTTACCATCTCCGGGCATCTCGGCTCGCTTCCGGCGCACACGGCCACGATGCAACTCGCGCAAGTGTCGACGATGCAGCCACCCGCCGCGCACGGCGCACCCACGTCGCTCTCGCACAACAGCGGTGGGTACCGGTTCGTTCTTCGACCTATCGGTCGATATGTCGGCGCGTAACCTCGAATTGTCCTCGTTTCTTTCTTTTTCTTGATTTCTTTTTTATATTCAACACGTGGCTGCACAGTGGTTCAATTTGCAAATCCGACGGGACGAAATTAATTTGCGATGGAAAAAGACGCGTTTATCATTTATGCGATATTATTTATACGAAAGAAACCGTGCACAACACAAGAACGTGGAGAAAGCAAAATTTATTATGGTCAATATTTATACGTAGCTAATCGGAAGTGTCAGAATCACTATGTGCCTCGAAAGATGGCTGATAATTAAATTTAAAATCACAACTTTTCAGCCGGTCGAATAGCTCTCTCCTGCTAGTGTAGAATTGTCTACTTGCAAAGAATATATTGACAAAGCTCGCAAAGATACACACTTTAAACTACCGTCGATTAGATCTACATGGATAGTTTTATAAAATAAAGCCTTTCCCATAACATACAAATGCGTACAAAAGTTTTATTATTCTCACAAATCAACTCATAATATTGCATAAAAAAATATGTAAAGATAAATTGGCAAAATGTCTCTATTTTTCCATTAAATTTAATAACTGTGTATAATCAATAAAAAACCAATGAAACGAAGTAAAAAAACATGTGCATCTCAAATTACACTCATATATTGTACTTTTAGCATTTCAATTATCTTAGGCTTTTGTACAATCAATAGTTGCGTTTAGCAAAGAAAGAAACTCAGTGAGCGCTTAGTGATTACTGTCTGTAACTAGTATTCTTTTAGATTCTCAATAGATCTACAAGAATGTACCAATAAGGCGTAATAATTATTAAGCATTCACTGAGTTATTTTCTCCGCTGAATGCAGGCAATAGAATTTAACCCGGTAGTCGACATGTTAAAAAGTATTTCAGCGACGAAATTGCGAAGTACTCGTATCTAAATTTGACATCCCGACGTTCAACGTTCGTATTTTCAAGTGTATTCTCCATCCATCGAAAAGATTGAAAAAGTATAAATTGCCGAACTGCTTTCGTTTCTTTTATGAAAAACGTATTTCAACGACGGGACACGAGGACACGTGTTAAAATTTGATGTTCTGCTATTGAATGCTCTTATTTCCAGGTAACACCGACTGGTCGAGAACGCAGCTTGGTTGGGGGCAGTTTAATCATTTTCAAAGCGGCGATTACGGATCGAGTCACGCGGCTCATCAGCACGGCTCGCACGCGAGTCAAAATACTCCGTCCTCGTGTACCACGAATACAGCGACAACGCCGGACTGGTACGACCAAGGCTACGATTACACTTCGCACGCGCAGCTTAATTACCACCGCACTATGGGTGGAATATTTTAGCCGACCAATTGTATTGTATAAAGATCAACTGTAAAGAACACGCCGGAGATACAGCTATTTATACACATATACATATGCATATATGTATATCTCGTAATAAATTGTGCCGTCTCGCTATTAAATAAATATTTATAATATATTATCAATAATACTTTACATCTTCCCTCGTAATTTTCATTTTCCTTCCCCTCGTTATATAATTATTAAGAGAAAAAAACATTGAATTGCTCGACGACTGAAGAACTTTTAAGCTGCAGAAAATGATTTTTTTTCAAGACTGTTCCCTTCTCGTCGTATTAATTATTTCATCTGTCTGACATTAAATTTGGCAAGCAAAAATTACACAATATCTGTGTAGATTGATTTTCAAACACGAACATGTAAGCATTTCGTCATTAATCGGATGGTTATCGTCAGTTATCGCAAACTTATTGTTGCCCGTTGAAGAAGTTCAGCTTATCATAAGTATAGAAAATTCTCTATTATCATTCTTTGCACAAAATTAAGCACGGTAAGCTATGACGCACGGTAAGCAAACTTCCTCAATTAGACAACAATATCGTCTACTGTGTCGTAACGTCTTAGAAATAGGTTAGAAGATTTATGGAAATTAACAGCATTTAAAAACAAGTTACGATAACATTTGGACGTGACATCTATAACTTGCGAAAGTTTGAAATATTGCGGCGCAAAAATAGTCAACTCTTCTTTTATTATATTATCGATTTTTTTCAGATATATTTATCTAATATACACACGGAAAAAATTATATAAAGTTACCGAATAAAAATTCAATGCAAAATAAAGTTCCAAATATATCGGAAGTAAACAAACCTCAAAATAAATTTATTGGATGCGAAAAATTCGGTCAATTAAAAGTTCGGTTCGATTGTCAATTATCGATGTCACATATATAGGCAATAATACTAATATGTACATGTACATATATAATGTTTGTTTAATATATAAAGATAATACCTTCGTGACAATTACATTATTGAGGTCTGATATGTTCTTATTCGGTGCAATAAAAATTAATTTCAATCAACAGTCGAACCAAATTTTTATCTGCTCTAGCATAAAAGTATCGAGTGTAAAAGTAAATTCAATGATAAAGACGGGTGAAAAGGTGTTGATAAATGCCATTAAGATGAGATTTGCGACCGAAAAAACAATATTGGACGCATAAATCAACATTCGCGAGATTAACACTCGGTTCTAAAGCTGACATTTATAGTATTTAACTTATTTACGGTCTTAGATCGATAGCTTAATTACAAATTCGTATTCACGAGCCGTTACTCAGCCGTTTGAATCAATATATCTCGCTGTATGAAACAGGTCGGCAGATAATCGGAGATTTATGAAACCAATTATTCGTCAAATGACGACCGACTACGAATGCTAAATTTCGACTCGATGTCTCCTCATTCTTTGTAAATTCGGTCGAACGTTCGTTAAAAAATCGGAAAAACGTTCTGTGTAATAAATTAATTTCACATACCTGGAAACATATAACGTATCGTTTCCCGCTGTCACGGCTTCTCGATCCGGCGCGTTGTTTCCGACTGATTCATCATGACATTGACACCGACACTTGCGGAGATACGATTCGATTAAAAAGACGCGTGTTAATGAGCGAGATTTTGATGAAACGTTCGAAAATTCACCCGAAATTACGAAATTGACACACCGATGCACGTAGCTCGCGTCGCGGTACGCGCGTAACTCGCCGGCTGGAAACGTAATGTCTCGGAACACAGAATAAGTACCGTCGCATGAGAATACCAAAACAATCGACTTAAAGGGTCGAAATTATCTGCCGTCGCCATCTGTCGTCGCCCTCTGATCGATGACGCAGATCAGGTGGCCGAAAAATTACAACAATCAGCGCTCCCGAAAACATTTAGGATTTTCCGTAGGCGATTTTGATGTTGTCAAAACAGTCTCGCGCACGCGTTTACGTCGACGCTTCTTTTCACTTCTGTGTTTCGAGTGTTATCGTAAACAGATTCAAATTTCAAATTTCAAATTTAAATCTCTCTCTGTGTACGGCATTCTTAGGCATGCGAATGTTTGAACTGATATACGCCGAACTTCTCGGAAGGCGTTATCAAATGGATTTGTTGATCATTAACAGCATCATTCTCAGGAATCATAAACGTTATCTCGAACGAATATTTATGATTTGTGTGACGTGGCGTATTTATCTCTCTCTTCCTCTCTCTTTCTCTCTCTCTCTTTCTCTCCCTCTCTCTCCCCTTTTGCATCGGTGGAATTTTAAGAAGCCAAGTAGATATAAGAGAAGAGAGCTCGGATCGGAATATCTCTCGAGTTGATGCGAAAATGAGTCGATACGCAGAGTTCGCGGTCTTTCTGGTAAGTGCTTTGGTCGTGCGACTACATTCCCCAGTCGGAAACGCATAGTTCATTCGATGTCGAGCCAATGCCGAAATTTAGATTGATTCGACAATTACGTATAAATATAGATGTGTCTCCGGCTGTAATTTCAACGTTGTTTCGAAGTCCAGTCGATTAAAGTCTCAAAAGAAGAGAGAATTTGCTCTACAAGCTAAAATCCACCTTTGATATGATATAATTTGCAACAGAATTGGAAGATAGAAATGTATTTATAATCTTATATTTAAAAATAAAAAGTATTTGTTTGGAAAAATTAGAGAAAATATATACTGATAAAAAAAATTATATATATATTATTTATGTATTTTCTAAGTACATATATTGACCTTTCGAGTGTTTCTTTTTTAAACAAATTAGAATCCTTTATTTCTATCCCTAGGATGAAAATGAAAGTCTTTCCGATTACACTCTGTTACGTATTACCAACTTAAGGCAAAAAAGGTGGATAAAGTAGGGAGTTCGATCGATTCAACATTATCGGAAATTTCTCAGCATTTATCATTGATGTTATGATTATTTTATCATTGACTAATAATAACGATCAAGAATAACACTAACAGCCAGTTTAAATAAATTATATAATCTAAGAAATATTGAAAAAATATTAAAAATCATAAATTTTGCAGTAGAATCGACTTTCATTTAACTCGGCGAGTTCCGACGTCGAATCAAATTCGATTTAACGTTGCGCTTCTGACTAGGTCATCGTTCAGACAATCATATTTACGCTTTCAGGCGTTCGTCTTCGACGTGACGTCCGGCCAATGGTTGACACCTTTTTCGGGAACTATTACCATAGCTCCAAATGAGACCGCCGTATGCACTTCGCAACTTATGTGCGTTGAACACAAGTGCAACGAAGGAAGATGGTGCGTACAATCGGCCGATGGCAAATGGGTGCAATACGGTATTATAACTTGCGACTCCAATACACCTGAGCGCTACTGCAACAACGGTGTATGTTCCAGGGTATGGATCGTGCACAATTGATTTAAAAATTTACTCTCTAAACCAATATATATTCATTAAACCAAAATGGATCGCCAATATCCATCTCGCGTTATATTTGACACGCTGACTACCACACTGATTTTTATTGATTACTCCACATAATAAAAAAAATTACTTCACAAAATAAAAAATAATTACTTCACATAATAAAAAAAAATTATTATCCATTCAGCTAAAGTTTATTTAAAAATTACCAAAAGTATGGTAAATAATAGTAATTTGCAATGCACACATCTATTAACTCGTTTCATTACCATTGGCATTTAATTAATTTATTATATGCAATTGGGATTACACGTTTTATACGTTTTATTTATAAATTGATAAACGTAAATCAGTCAACGTGTTAATTGCCTTTGTTGCGTATTCCAGTTGTTGTAACCAATATTTTATAACACCACCATTATAGATACCGGAACCCCGTTGCGACCCGTCGATATTTAGTTGTCCTGCAGTGGACGGCGTGTATCCCGATCCAGAGGATTGCACACGTTATCACATATGCATAAGAGGTTTTCGCACAACCAACGTATGTCCGTTGAACAATGTCTACGATCATGCTACAGGCAGCTGCAAGTATCGACGCCTGACTTCCGATTGCGTGCGATTCGTTTGCGGCAATCAAGACGGTACGCCGATCGTGTATCCACGGGACGACCGTATTTACGGCAGATGTTTCGGCGGCAAGGCGTACATCTCCGGACGGTGCCAAGAATACGAGAAGTACAACCTGATCTCGCAGAGATGCGAGAGACATTGCAGATCGACCGGTACTCAGCCGCCGGATCCTGGCAGTTGCGGAACGTTCTTCCTGTGCGCCGAATTGTCACCCCATAAGTACACGCCGGTGGAGATGTCCTGCGGCTGCGACCAAGCGTACGATGAAAAAGAGAAACGCTGCACGTCAAGCGCTCCTTGCATAAGCGAGACTCCTGAAGTACGTTGCAAATCGCAAGAAAATAATACGACTAAAAAGTCCGGTGATGGCAATGATAATGAAGAATCCCAGGAACAGACAACAAAGTCCCAGGAACAGACAAC
This sequence comes from Dinoponera quadriceps, assembly GCF_001313825.1. Classification (NCBI taxonomy): domain Eukaryota; kingdom Metazoa; phylum Arthropoda; class Insecta; order Hymenoptera; family Formicidae; genus Dinoponera; species Dinoponera quadriceps. The sequence continues at coordinate 252,039 of NW_014556168.1, forward strand.
AAAGTTCCAGGAACAGACAATAAAGTCCCAGGAACAGACAACAAAGTTCCAGGAACAGACATCAAAGTCCCAGGAACAGACAACAAAGAAAGCCCAGAAACTTTCATCGATCGTTGATAGTCCTGAAAATCCAGACGTCGACAAGGACCGACAATCCCGAAATGAACGGCGAAGCATATTTTCTTTAATGAACAAACGCGGTAATCGAAACAATAATAACGATGATTCCAATTTCGATAACACGCCATCGAATCTCTTGATAAAGGACAATGCAGATGACAACAATAATAACGTTGCAGCCAACGGTGATAGTGACGTTGATAAAAGTTTGGCTTGGTGGACAAGCGCAGATAACAATGGTAATAATGATAATAATAAAAATCCTGGAATCAAGCAACGAGAGAATTCCTTGAGAGGTATCATTGACTGGATAACACGCATAATTACTTCAATCTCAGGACGATCTGCGAACCCATGGAATTAATAACAATACTATGTTATTGCACCATACCGTCAATGGTTGAAAATATATATTTCGCATTAAAGCGCAATCTTGCGAATATCTGTTACTTTTTGTTTCATTGCAAAAATGTGGTGATATTGAATAATCATATATATTTATCATTCAACCGAGTTATGTATTACTTCGTTTCGCATTGATTCCCGACTATCGATGGCGCGCAATATCGAGCGCGTAAAAATGTAATATAAAATAATAAATGTGGAATAGAAGCGGTTCATAATAAAATCTATCACTCGTTTATGATTACATCGACTTTCTGTCTTCTCCCCTTTCGCTAACCCTTCGAATGAAATGTAACATAAATCATCATGGACAATTCTGAATGACGATTTTCTCTCGTCGATCGGGGATTAATAAAATGCATTGCTAGCATGTGCGTGGATTAAAATTCGAGTTTATTATGTCAATATTATTATCGCTTTATTGTCACTTCGGTTCTATCTATTATTGTCTAGACAAACACATAGTACTTGAAATTGTAAAGTTAAAGAGAATCGATAGATTTATATATGTCATCCACAGCAATGAGATAGACCGATGATATCGCGACATCGAGCGTATTTCGATTGCATACATGCAATACCACATACATGTTACATAACGATCTTTCTAACGAGATATTAAAACGAGATACAATGGAGACACTAAGGTGGAAACGAATTGGCGTTATCACTAGCGAGCTTGCAAGCTCTGAGCACTAACTTCGCATTTACATCATATATATATATATATATATATATATATTACTACGCTGATGGATAGGAATGGGCGATATTGAACAAATGAACCGCCGTCCAAAATTGAACGATTGTAAAAAAATAAATATCCCTGATAATCAGTTATATCTTAAAAATATCGACAATAGCCCATTAATCTTTAATATTTTAATATTTACTTAATATCTATAATAAATTATTATTAAAAATATCCGATAGCACGTTTATACGAAACTGTCGATGGGAAGAGCGACGTTAAAATAAGAGAAATGAAATAAACAAATAAATGTGATTTTTTCAGTTTTGGTCATTCAACGATAAGTCGAGACGATAATGTATAAAAATAACGTCTTTTCGGCTTTGATCGTTCATAGAAGACAGAACGAATTAGTATGCGATATTCAATTCTAAATAGTTTACATTCAATTCTAAATAGTTCACATTCAGTAATAAATAGAAAGCTTAAAATTTCTTCTTTTTAAATGCATATATACATTTCTAATGCAACCTAAGTAACAGAATGACGTCAGCAGACGTCATATTGACGCTAGAGACGACATATTGCCGTCAATACGACGTCCTCTGACGTCACTCTGCCATTTGGGAAATACATTTTCGATGTAGAAACTTAATCAGAATATAAGAGATTGAAATTTAGACAAACGTCATTTTTCATTTAAACTCGATATATCTTTGCGAAAAGCTACAGTAACTTTGTGTGGTTGTAACGTACTAAAAATTAGGGACTCCAAGAAATCAAGTAAAATACTTTCAGAATCATCTTGGGGTCATCATTTTTGCCGATATTACAAATAAATTTGAATTTCAAATATTTTACAGTAAAAGTAAAAGTCTATATTAAAGTTTGCTTATATTCGAGGGAGAATAAAAGTCTGATTCATTGTTAAGTCCGTATTACGTACTCGACTATTCGTTGAGACAGTGGCTGCTCGTAGTGTGGTCTAATTTGTAATTAACCTGTACTGCTTGTTTAATAAAAGGTCTATCCGTCGTTTAAGTCGAACTACGCGTTCGGTCCCTCCTTCAAGAGAGTGGCGGCCCGTAGCGGAGAGTTTGAAACTAAAAAGTAAGAATAACGTCTAGTTACAAAAAGTTAGACGTAAAGGGTCCAACTGAAACTGGTCCAACTGCTAGACCCGATAACAATTGGCTAATGGTTGCCCAGTGCCATCTCGCGTTTCTCCATTGAAAACCAATTCGGTTAGACCCGTTAAAGTAACCCTTCATAGCTCGATCGTTACGGCAAATCCTTGCTCGAGACCCGTTATTTTTATTAGTTCCAAAGACCACACTACGAGCCGCCACTGTCACAACGAACCTCAACCGAAAATTTAAATTAGAAATGAAACGAGCGCTATTTTTCATATTTAACTTGATATATCTTTGTAAAAAGTCAATAACAATTTTAAGATCATATATCATATAACGTACTGAAAACTTGAGATCTCAAGACCTATAAAATGCTTTCTATCTCATTATCACAATTTTTGCTATAGTTATCGTTGGATTTTGCCTATTTTTCATTCTGTATACATGACTTTTTAATTAGTCAGTTTTTAATTATTAGTCGATTTAATTCAATTTGCGTAGCGTGCAAGTGCAACTGACCTACCGTTGAGTCATACAAGTTGAAAGTGAACGAAGTATCTTCCTATTGCAATCGTAAAACTCGAAAATAAATCTTCTAGCTCGAAGATGGCTAAGAAAGAAAAATCTCTGAGCAGCTATCGGGACAATTCAAACGAATCGAGTACATTTAGTTAAAAAAACACGATAACGAGACTCGTAATAATAGGAAATATGGGTCGCATCGAATGAAAAGAAAAAGTATCGCGGCTCGTGAGGAGCGGTGACAAAATCTGAAGATGAAAAGAAGATACGGAGGAACGGAAACATATTCGTTTCATCGGCACATACATCGCCCATCTCTACTGACGGAGATTATTTCTTGGCTTCGTCGATTTCGCTCACGTGCGCGCCAACGTTCGAGGTTCTCGTGGCACAGGAATAACATCTTAGCTGCACATTGACATTAAGAGAAATATTAAGATACAAATATATTGAGAGAACGTGGATTTATAGAGGAAACCCGGCGGTAACGGCCGACGACGTAGGTTTCCTTACATAATACAGATTTGAGGAAAAACTGAACCCTCTTGTAGTCCGACGAGAGCCTCTCGAACGAGAAGGATATGTCGCGCGAAGAATTAGAACTTGCTTTAGACATACACGCTTTCTGCGTGAGAATTCAAATCGCTCTCTGCTCGACACATGACGGCACACTTAAGGCTTTACATTAGGATTACGTAAGATTATTGTCAGCGAAAAGTAAGCTTATTGTCGACGGATCCTGCGAGAGGATCAATCCCCCGCGAGCGTAGGGATTGTCCGTTGAAGTATATACGACGTGTTTCCTTACTTCTACGCTCGTATTCTTCCAAAATTTGTCTAATAATTCATAAAACCGACCGAATCAACGTACATCTATTATTTCACCGATTATATTCGAGCGTCCGATTGTGTAATCGGGATATCCGACTAATTCGATATCCACCATCGATAATGAGTAAGAAGAAACGCCGGCTTTTCAGGATCCGAATATTTACATTCGTTTAATCGTACGCGCTTGTTTTCCCCTCGTCCTTTCAATTCGCCGGGTACCACGCTGTGATCCCGACATATGTTATATATTTAAAACGGCACCTGGATGAACAGTGAAACGAGAACTTTACATGGAACGAGGCGCGATGCGGGAATTCGGTCGAAGAAAGTCATCAACGTCCGGTAACAGCAGGAACCTCTTGAAGCCGTGTCGACAGTCTCCGTGCAAGGACTGCAAGTAGCGAGTTTTCGGGGTGAATAACGGGCTTAGCGACCGTGCCGACGTGTCGGTGGTGTAGTGGGACGCGGGCCCATCTGCGGGATTCTCCCTGAAATTCGTCATACGTTTCTTCGTTATATCCACCGAACGCCGTCTCTTTCTCGACACCACATATCGGATTCCTAATTCTAAACATGTAACTAAGGACCTCGGCAGAATGGCTGATTCAATTAACGATTCAAGACGATAAGAGGCAAATCTCATGCCTTAAGTCTCTGTATTTAATGCACAATAATTGTCTTGTGCTTTGGATCTTAAACTAAAAAGCTGTTCTCTTTATGATCGATGACAAGCTGAGTCGAAATTATGGCTCTACTTTAAATGTATTCATCCCCCTCTCGGGAAAAAATTTCTCATATATAATTATACATATGTAAATATTCATACTTATGCGTAATCATATGTAACTCTTTATATATACGTATATTATAATCATATATAAACTCTATATCATCACTTTATATATATATATTTATATATAATTATATTCGATTATATATAATTATATATAATTACATCTGATAATAAATTTTTATACATGAACAATTTTTGTTAGACAGGTAGTTCTTCATTAAGTCTTCAAGTGGGGAAAACGGGAATAACTTCTCATTTACATCAAAAGAAGTAACATCAAAGGGAGTACAATAAAAGTCCTTTGAAAACTTAATGTAGAAGTAAGCAGATTTAACGTAAAACTGAAATTTCGACTCGGGAAACCATTGTGCAATAAAAGAAGGCGAAAAATGATAATTTAGATCAAGATAAGGGTGTAAAAATTGTCTTGGAAGTATAAGTCAGCCATTCTTCTAGGGCTCTAAATTGGTAGCGCGCGGTGCTGACAGTGTGCAACATTTATCACCGTGGAAGGAGTAGCGATGGAAATTCACCCCCGTCGTGCATGATTGTTTCTTACGCCGGTTATGTGAAATTTTAATTTTCCAAAGATTTCCTCTAGTTTTCTAAAGAAATACAGATTTAAACTGCATTTTTTCTAAAGAAACGCAAATTTTAATTTAAATTTACCCAAAGAAAACATACGAAAAGTCGGATTTAAATTGTAACAAATTAAACAAGCAATTGTGCGAAAACCGGGTAAATGATAAATCATTATTCAATCGGTTTGTCTCTTGTCCTCGAGAAGTCCAGTTTAACCGTTCTCGCTCTCAGGACGATTCTGACGACACAGGAGTGTTTAACGCATCGAACCTCCAATACGAACATAGTGGCGTTCGATAATGGTTTTCAATCCTGCCCGTCGATTGCGCGACGCCACTTCCCCCGTAGAATTATGTAACGTCACGGACCTTTGATAAAACCGTTCCGAATGTAACGCTGCACCTGCGCGTCGCGTATTTAAAGAAATATCACGGAATGACGTATAATGGTTCTCAAGGCGACTCGTCGAAGAGCGCACAAGCGGAAATGTGGGGACGATCGGCGTCGTCGCGCTCTCCCCCCACATTCCCTATTCAAACGCATTCGCTAACCTTGAGATCCATCGGCGAGAATGCTGAAAGGAACATCGCTAATTCTATCAATCACTAGTTCGTCTAACATCGATCTACCAGCGATCTAACGATCTAACATCGAGCCGCTAATCTCTAAACAGTGAGACACTACATCGAGACATTGTACACCTAACAACTACCGTAACGAGTCCTGGGATATCGTGGTGGTGGTGGTAGTGGTGGTGGTGTTGGTGGTGGTGGTGGTAACAGTAGCGGTAGAAGTAGAAGAAGAAGACACAATTGGAGGACGTTTTTGTTTTGTTACGTGGTAAATTGTCGATGGTGATAAGTGGTTGGGCTGATATTTGGTGAGTTATCATTTGACGTGACGTGATGCGTGGCTTAGAGATCTGTTGGTGGCTGGTATTACACACATATGACATATTTATCTCAATCTGTAGGTAGAGGCTCTACTTGTTACAGGTACGGACAAACGGCGGACATCACACATCGAAGTGGAAGAAGAGGACACGGCGGAGGACACGGAGAGCCTAATGGTCTGACCTTTCGACCAGATATCGCGGCGACCGAGAGAATCGTGGTGCACGGAACGACGGGAGCCAGCCGAGGCGCGCGAGGGCCCCGATATGCCTCTTACTCGTTTGCAAAACTTCAGGGTAGCCCGAGTCGGCCGGCATCTCCGGCGCGGAACCTGTTCCCGACAGAGTTCACAGTTCACACACACGTTCCGAGACGTTTTCAGGAAGACGCATCGGGAATCGACGAATAATCCGTAATAATTAAGCACCAGCTCTTGCCGATTGGAGAGATGCCGAGTATCGATTCACCGAGCCCTTCTTCGCTCGCAAAAGAAAGGGAAAGGGCCGAAGATATTGGGCACCTCGCACATTTTATTGTCAGACTCTACGGTAATTCCAAGTTTTCACCGGAGAGCCATCTCTCAAATTCATCCGGACCGATCTGGTCCCTCAGTTTAGTAAGCGAAATATCAGACCCGATCGTTACTCACCCATGAACCTCTTCTCCGCGTTCGGATAGTGATCGGCGAGAGCCTCGATCATGTCCTCGTAGTCGAATACGTTGGCGTTTTGCACGACCGGCAGCGGATACTCGTCGGAGAAGTCGATCTGTCTTTTGTGTCTCGTTTGCGACGCGACGTCCAATTTCCGGCTGGACCTGTTCTTCGCCCTGGTGTCCTCCAGCTCGTCCGAGACGCTGAACGGCGTGGTCTGCCACTCGGCAGGGTCCACCTTCTCCTCGTCGCCGTTGTGCCCCTGCCTGATGAGTCGCTGGAGGTCCAGGGGCTCCTGATTGCCCGTCTCGCGATCGTCGTTCAAGGATCTTCCGTGGCGATTGAGCACTCGCATCGTGGCCATCATTCTGCCAGGTGCCGCCGAGCCACCTCGCTTCGCGAAAGCCGGCCAGTCAGCGTTCCTAGCCAAGGAGGCGATGCTCCTCTTGCCGTCGTCGTAGCCGTGAATCGGGTAGCCGCCGCTCCGAGCCAGCGAACCGAGGTAACGCTTGCCGTAAGGCAAAGATGAGTCCCTGGCCAACGCGGCGACGTTCCTCTTGCCGGCCTGCGGCAGCATGTAATATCTCGCCAGTGAGGCGACGTTTCTCTTACCGTTCAACGGCAACATGCTCTGCCTCGCCAAGGCGCCGAGGTTCCTCTTGCCGCTCGGCAAACCGTAATCGCGCACCACCGAGGCGATGTGACGTCTACCGGTGGGCAAGGCGAAGTCACGCGCCAGGGAGCCCACGTTGCGCTTGTCGAGCACGTATTCGCCCTCCTCCGGCTCCAATTCGGACAGGAAGTCGTAGATCTCGGGTACTCGCCGACGATACTCCTCCGCCAGAAGTCTGCTCAAACTGTCCAGACTGTCGCTGATCCAATTGATCGGGATAACGTTTTGTAAGAATGACTGTTTATTCTCGTTTAATTTACTTTGCTTATTTGTTTATTTGACAAAAAATGTAAGATGAGAAAGAGAGAGAGAGAGGGAAGGAGGGCTAATAAGAATCGATCGACAAAGTATATTGGAAGTGATAATTTCAACATAATAGCGGGGAAAGATAAATTGTTTTATAATATTTATTGATTTTGCCTTTATTCTATCACTCTCTAATTATATTGGATATTTTGATCGATAGTCATGACAGAAATAATAAGCAAAAGAGCCAAGAGAAATTCTTAGGTGTCGTGTCGCATATTTCCAGAGAATGAAGTTGAATAAGTAAATTTGTTTTTTTAATTAAGTTAGAAGTTAAAAGTTAATGGTTTATGAAATTAAATCAAGTTTAAAATCACACACACACATACACACACATATATATACGTGTATTTTGCATAAATAATCTTTTCATTGTAGATTAAATTTATGTGAAATAATGAAAAAATAATCTTATAAGAAAATATCGATTGTTTCGTTTTTAGAATTTCATATAAAAAAAGAGCACCAGCACTCTCAAAGACAGATGAAGAGACGAAAGAAAATTCTGTCGATATTAATTTCGATTTCTCTTCCCTTACACAGAAAAATATGACTGGCTTTGATAAATCGGCCAGTGATAAATTATTGTTGCTCAATAGTTTTATTACTCATACGAATAATAAAACTGCTGAGCAACAATAATTTATCACTGGCCGATTTATCAAAGCCAGTAGTAATACCTTCCTGTAACGGTTATTCTCTATTGTAAGCGGCTATTATTTCATATATATTAATGAATCACTTTATAACTTAAAAGTATCACTTTATAGCTTAAAACTAAATTAATAAGCTAAATTTTTAATACACATTTTAAGTAACCCGTTAAGATTCAAAGTCAACTCATTTTAAACTAGCTAATTTAAGTTTAAAAAAAGTGATTAACTGCTTAACTTTTTGCTGCTTAACTTGACTTTCAACAGATCAACTAGTTATTACCCAACTCAGCATATACTTCCGCGAGTACACACCTGGAATGGGTGCTCCGTTTCTCCCCGTCGTCACCGCCGCCTTGACGAATGGTGATGGGCAGATCGTCGTTTTTGGCCAACGTGGCGAGGCTGCGTTTCTCCAATTCGGGGATCGCGTCCCTCGTCTCAGCCTCCTCGCTGTCATCCAGAAGGCGTCCCGGGAATTCGGGCAACTTTTGCGTGCGAGCCATCACGCTCAGATGTCCTCGCAGAGCCGGGTCCCTGAAGAGTTCGAGATAAAGCCCGCTGGGTATACAGATCTCGGCGTCGTCGCTCTCCTCCAGGCTGAGGGCCTTCAGATGGGCCATGTCGTTGCGATTCTTCGTCTCCTGAATGATCCTCGCCGTCCTCGAGTAGGCCGCCAGATTCGAGCTGACCTCCGGCAGGCGCAGCAGCGCCACGAAGGTCTGCTTCGGTATGCAATAGCTGCTCTCTTCATCTTGGCACGTCACCTGGAACGCACCGAGCATTGCACGTCAGGGCGCGCTTCCTCTTCCTACGGCCGGTCGGACGGCGTGAAAGCGCGAAAGTGCGTCTTTGCGCGATCCCCTCGTCTAATAGACACACCCGCTCGCCGGGGACGACGGAGGGAGGCCGCGCTCGATATCACGCATGAGCGCGCGGAATATCCGCGAGTAACATCTCGTGAGATGCGCTTGACCGAGAATCGCAGCGGAAAAAAGGGAAGAACGCGATAAAAATGCTGAGGGAGGGCGCGCCCTTCTCGCTCGATATCTCGAGAGACAGCGACGATACCCGGGGGTTATTCATCTCGCCGCCGTTATCGTTTTCGCCACTTCCACCCGCGCGCGTTTCCGCGACCCTCGTCCCCCGTAACTTCGCGAGGCCGAGTTAACGCTCGCGGTTTTCGCAGTTTCACCGCGCCGCGGCTATTAACAGTTTCCGCGAACTATTTTATCTCCGCGGCGAATTTTCACCGCAAAAATATCGATGGGGGGAAGCGAGGCTCGAAAAAGCGAAAAATTCCGACGAGCGAGCGCGGCACGGCGTTGCAATTTGTTGCGAGAGCCGGCGTGTTCGATGTTCCCGGAATTCCACTTCATTTCAATCGACATTATTTCATCGCTCAAGGTAACCCACTGTTTGTATCAATCCGTTGGTTTTAATCGAACGTTGCGGAACCAAGTCACGCGCAAGTATTATCGTGGCAGCCGTCACGTCCTGATAGTAATTTTTCAGAGCGTGACAGGTTACCAACGTTATCAGAGCGAAAGAGAGAAAGATAGATAGAGAGAGAGAGAGAGAGAGAGTGAGGGGGGCAGGAGGGAGAGGGAGGAGGACAGGGAGTCGCGCAGGAGAATTTATGAAAATTTGATGAGACGCGGTCTCGCACGGGTGGAGGACAACGAGAATTAATCCGTAACGCGCGAAATGTCGACCAGCTGTGTCGTAATTAAATCATCGTCCCGATATCACGAATAAATTAAATCTCTCTGCGCGCGCGCGCGCGTGCAACACGAGCCGTTTACGCGTAATCATAATCGCGATCGTGGATATGTCACGCTGTGGTACACGAAGAGAGCTTTCGGAAGCGAAGAAGGAATATCGTCGTTTGCCGCAAGCGCCGAAAGCGCTTAAAGCCCGTCCACGTGAGGATCTTGAACGTCGTAACGCACATCGATCATCGTCGGCACTCGTGCGGGCCTCGCGATGACGATGACTTCGTTCCTACTCTGCCCGGCGAAAAGCCGCATTTCCCCCAACGGTGGGCGTTAATGGGGTTTGAAAAGTTACGGCTGTTGCTCCAACCTTCGTTTCACCGGTCGCGCTAATTTCGCGTGGAGTTTATGAAACGTTATAAATCACCGACACGGAGCTTTTATACACTGGGAGAAGGATTTTCTGGAGTTAAAAGGAGCTCGTTCGGGGAATAAGATCTCTTTAATTGAAGCAAATTTATCCTTCGGAACAGAGCAAATGAACGAATGTTTGACTCAGCAAATAGGATTATTTGATTTCTCAAACCATAAATATTCTTGCGTCTCGTGTATTGTATATCACTTTTTTTGTTTTCATCCAAGCATTACATTGGTTCTCACGGGCAATAAATTATTGGAAAGGAAAGTAACACTCTGTTAGAAAAATATTAAACAATTTCCTTGTTTTAGCAGGACGATATACAATGGAATGATATATAATGAAATCATTTTCTTCTTATTGAAAACAAAATATTGTTTCCTCTAAATAATCCTGTTTTTCTTTTTTCCCATCAAACATAGTGAGACGTACTCTGGTGAGATAACGACATTTTCATTCGAACACAATGATATCTGATAAATTAAATGATGTTATTTGTATTAAACGAACGGAAGTTCGTTTCGAACAAATATGTACACTAAATCACAGAAACCTCCTTTCTATATCGAGTCCGGCTCACGTTAATTCAAATGGAATCGCAGAAATTCCTCGGCGGTGGTTTCATACTAAGCACCAAAACATCCTTTGTAAATTTCGCACGGATGTCGTTGACATTAACTGCGATCACATCTGCCGGCCGGTGGGCGTTTGATAAGCGTTCCCCGAACGCGAAAGCGCCGCGCACACGGCTGTACTTTTCATCGCCGATTTGCGTCGTGACGTTAATGCGGAAAGCGTGACGTACGGAAATTAACGGATAATTCAATAGCGCGTATCACGAATGACATGTCAAAATAAGGCAATGCCGGCGCAAAAAAGACACGAACGCAAAGCGGTCCTGTCGCGGAATCCCGCCGCTTAACGCAATTAACGTTATCGGAGCGCCGGATTAGCGATGTTCGGAACGTCGCTGGTCACCAATTTTGCCGAAGCGTATGACGTCAAGCTCTGGACATGATAGCTACAATTATAACGCGTATCCGCAGCTGGAAGTGCGGTATAGCCGTGTGACACCTGTGGTACGCAACGTAACACGTATAGCCGCTGAACGGTTCAGCCTGCAATTTTGTCACTCGAAATTTCTTTCGCGGAATCTTGAAATTCTAATAAAAATTCCAATAAAAACCGCACTTGATAATTACGCTCCGGCATCGAATAACTCGTATAGAAATTTCCCCAAACATCCTCAAGTGCAGCATAGATTCCGATCGGATTACTCAAATTTATCCCAAGTGTAACATATCGTGATATCAATTAGGAATCTCATCCTTATGCCGGTCATAAGAAATCTTGAGGAAAACTTTGGGCCAAACAAATGGAATCTGTCCGGACTTTCCACTTAAAGTCGCACTTTTGAAACATTACACCTCTAATCCGAATTTTCATAGATTCTCCCATCAGAATCCATCATTTTTTAAGTAAATCGAAATAGATCCCAATTAGATCGCAGAAAGTTTTCTGTACAGGAAGCTTCGCGAGAGCGCTTGAAATGGTCGCAGCTCGGTTAAGCTGGACTCGTATCGCGAATGAAATATAAACTTGTCGGCGGGGGATGGAGAAACGTATATTCGAGAAAAATTCTGTGAAGTTCCGCGCGCGCGAAGAACACCTAAAGGTAAGAAGATTTATATCTTTCGCGTGATCCACGATTCGACGAGAAAGGAAGAAAACGGTATAAATAAAGAAAATTATCCCGACGTGCAATTCTCTCTTTCTCCGATTTGCGTGTTTGAGCGCTGCGCAGCACCTGCTGCATTTCATAGGTTCATTTCAACCCACAGTTCTGTCCCCACACTTGCCTATTCCGCTGGGACATGGTGCAAGCTACGTAAATAAGGTACTTTAAATTGATTCGTCAAATATCCAGGAACGAATTTCATTTGTTCGTGCTCCTTAACAGAATCAACTTTTACGCAATTACACGTTCGTAACGACTGATTAAAGTTGAAATCCGTTCAAGGATAAATAACTTCGTGCTTCGGAGCGGAACTAATATGCGCGTTATTGTTAATTTACTTCTACGTACAGTCCACATATGTTAAATGGGGTAAAGCGAAATTTGTCGAAATAAACGATAACGAAGTTAAACTCTTAATTATTCGCTCACTTGAGACTTTCATTGCGCGTAAGATCGCGCGATAATCCTCGCCCGCACACAGGAAAGTGTTACCGGTAATCACAACCATGTTTCATTAAAGCTTGCCGGCTGTACGATGCGCGTTAACCCGCGTAGTCTTTGGGCTAGGGACTAAATTGAATTCCTAGGAAGGCTACACCGTCGGCTCATTCCACAAGGAAAGTCCTTGTCCCGCCGGGCACATCATTCGAATACCAACCACCAACTTCCTCGATAAATAGCCAACCTGAAATTCGTTTGCATTCCTGCGAGAAAAAGTTCTCACGAGCGTGTAATCTGTCTAACCGACCGGCAATTGAGGCGAATAAAATAGAAATGTATCGGAAAAGAAAAGGATATCCTCTCTTCAGAGTAAGCTTCGCTGTGTTACACCATGAGAAACTCAATTTATTAGCTTCTCCGAACGAACCAATCTATCGATACGGATACTTTTCTTTCATCACTCTTTTTTCGTCCCATACCGGATTTATTTCAGGCAACGAGCTATCGGCCCAACCTTCTTAGAGGATAAAATTCTGGCATCCAAATGATCGTCGGACGCAATATCCGACCGTTTCGACGGATTATAAAGACTCCTCGAGTAGGCGAGGTAAAGCAATGTAAATTCCTGCCATCTTGACGGTAGAGAAATTCAATTGCTTGTCTTGCGTCGTCCAGTTGTCCTTTGAACAGATACTCTCTTCCTTCCCTCTCTCCTTTCACATTTCTTCCGCTATGCTGCAGGATTTCCGCGTTTAAACCCAGTTTATTGGCAAAGGAAGGAAACTCCGGAAAATTTAGTCCTCCGTGGGCGACCACGCCGTGAAATTCCGCCAAGGGGTTTTCGAGGACGTTTCGGAACTACGTGTTCTCGAAGTTATTTCCTTGGAAAAATTACTTAAGAAGGTTGCAAGACTCAGTGTTATATTTGCAATGGCATGTCAAGGTAGTCACTCATATATTTAGTATTTATCAAAAAAATTATGTTTCTATTTATTTCACTGCCTAAATAATAAATGTTAATTTCAGATAAAGTCGAGGTAGACATATAAAATGTTACAAATACGATATTATTTTTTTTTATTAATGCTATATTTTTATATCACATTTAATGCTATATTTTTATATTTTATATTTGATTTAATGGAGAGACGCACGAATAATATAAATTATGAACTCGGCACAGTTGTATTTTCAAAACAAAATAACTCGTATATATAAGTCATTTATATGAATTAATAATTCTGAAATTTATGAATATTGCCTGTATATTAGACTTTAATATTCTAGTTTTTCGTCAAAATCTTCGATTTGGTTAAAATATATAAATAATAGAAATAAAAAATAGCACGCTTATCTTAAGCAGAACACGTATAAAAAGTGTCAACTTTAGTTGTAAACATCAGCGACTCTCGAACTGTCAGTTTTTTTCTAATTGTACGAGCAGTAATAATAATAATAATTGGTCTGTTCTTTATAACTGAACTTGATGCACTAATTCAAGAAATTTATACACACCTTAAAGCATATGAAGCGTACATACAAGATTCTCATGCTTCAGTGTGCGCAATTTTCTCGAACTAATGCAGCCAGTGCGCCTACATATTTTGTAGTTCGTATACGTACTGCAAGTTTCATCAAATTCTAATCAAACCCATTTCGCTTCACAACCTCCTTAATTTGAGGTTTTCCAAAAAGATGTTCTCGTACAACGGTATACTACCGATTCTTACACCGCCGATGACATGTATTTTGCAATGAAAACGCAGAGATCTCGGGATTATTTGGCTCGAGAAAAGTGTTATCCGCGAGCCGCAAATGGGACAAAAGTTCTTCGCAAAAGAATCGCAAATACTCACCGACGAGGACACACACGGATAAAACGCAATGCCGAGTGACAAAGCGTTTTCCGATTCGCCGATGCCACATCCAACGTGCGCCACGTTACAGACACATTCTTTTACGGGTATGAAGCACTCATTCGTATTCCCTCTACATTGCCTCTTTTTACAACCGATTACTCGCATCCTGCGTAACGACGTTCCGCTGGTGAGTTCACTTACATCCGATTGGACGCTTCATTGATACGAAATGAACAGTTACGAGAACTATCGAGAGAGAGAGAAAGAGAGAAGAATACATCGCAACTTGGCAAAAGGCGAAATTTGCGGACCGTAACGCGAAGATCGATACGCGCGTACAAATTGTTTATACTGCTGTATTTGCGATTCTTTCGCGAGAAAGAATTTTGTTCCAGCCGTCCGCACACACGGATTAAGTTTCTCGAAAACAACTCCGAATAAAAAAAAGTGTAACTTCGATATATTTTTTCGTCTGCAACGCATTTTATCAAGAGCGGTAGAATCGACGGTATTCCGCGGTGCAAAGAAAAATTGTACTAATCTAGATTAAAATAGTTAACTAGTCAGCTCGCTTTCACACTGCCGCTGGCAGTTCGAGAGTTGGGGTAATCAGATTATAGAAACTTGTACTCGCGCTTCTACCTAATCGGCTTCCCCTCCTTGTAGGTCGCAGCGTACGCATCGACGATGCTCGGCCCGACCAACGTCGACTGTTTCCACTTGCGACGATATTACGCGACGAAACGATGGAGCTGCGTGTTCAACAATAATTTACACTACGCTCAAGAATTTATAAAATTTTTCCAAAGCGGGACTGAAAGAAAAAACGGCGTTGCAAATCCCATCCCGGGAAGTGTACAGGAGTCGACACAAATTAACGCCGTTTTCATTGCATCTTTCATTGCAATTTATTCCGCTTCCGCCCGACGGAATGGAAAGTCCGTATCTTCCATGCATTTATTCCACCTCACTTCGCGTAATGCAACCTCTGATTTACCGGGCTTATTCGCAAAATGTCCCGCGATATGCACGTCACGCGCCGCTTTTACGTGACGCGATAGATTATAAAAGAGGTCTTTCCGTCCCATTATCGACTCCTCCGAATCGTCCCACGCGCGAACCGACTGAAATTCGGAGCCGCCTCGCTTTCGGCGAATAGAAGTGATTAACGAGTGAAAAAATATGACGGAAAAATACGACGGCTTCCCGGAAGCGAAGAAGATCATACGGCAAAGATGTTCGCGATGACAGATCGCTTTTCGGCGAATGTTTCGGCCGAGCTGAGGCTTAATACAGGGAGCGATAACGAGAGTGTGAAGCGTTTTGAATTATAGCCGTAATCTCGTGGAGTACGCGATCTTCGCCTACGACTTCACGCTTCACCTAACAGCCATTGAGGTCCGGCGGCGAGGAAAAAGGACTTTCTTCGTCACTCTGTAGTATCGCACGGTTAACGTATCGATGATCATGACTGGAACTTTCCCTTTCAATAACCTTTTTTATCCATCAATGCCTATGACGGTGGACTTTGAAAGATATCACTCTAAAATGTGCCAAAAAAAGACCGGTAAAAGTAATGTTTAGTTAAAACAGATATGTCTGATATCCCTGTCGTTTATAAATCAGAGGAAGAATCGTCGGATGGCGATAAAAATGACGCGAGCCAAAAATAAAAGTGCCGAAATTGTCAATCTAGCTTCCACCCCGAGAATCCCGTGTGAATCTCGAATTCTCCCAGTAAGCAAGAAATATTAGATCAATCTTATGAAACGTTGATTTGACATGGATTTTATAAACATTTTAACATGATACTTTATAAGTTAATTTTTAAACTGTTACTTGATAATATAATATTCCTAAATATTCAAATTATAATGTAGAAATATTATTTTTAACGTTTTGGTCAAATATTGTTAACAATGACGTTGTGTACAACATTAACAACTATATATTTAAAAACGTTACATATCACGAAATATCATCGTAATAACATTATGTTAATAATTTCTTGATTACTAAGTTAAATGTTGAATCTTGAGTATCTTTTCAAAAACAGCCATTATATTCATAATATTAATCAAATCAATCACTAAAAATCAATGGCTGATGTCGATCTCGATAGCATTATTAAACGTCTAAAGTCTATAATTATGCGAAATAATTATAAGAAACTTCTCGATTTGAGGAACTAGTCTAATGAACTTGACTTCCGATAAATATGTATATATCATAAATTACAGAAAAGTTATTACATAATAGCAGCTCAAACAATGCGCGTCGCATATCTCACAAAAGAATTGTGTCACGTTGTCGGGCTTTTTCGCGAAATGCGATGAAAATGTCGCGTAATCTAGCAACGAGCGCATCTGTTCCACGTGCATGACGGATGACATTAATCTTTCGCTAAACTTGTACTTCTTTCGCGCAATAACAAGTAATTATCACGATCTCGTCGACGAAACGCGTAATCGATACATAACATGATCGACGAGCCACTCGGTACTCGCGAGCTAACCCGGGTCGAAATTTCGCTTCGAGGTTAATCTTACAAATATCATCGAACTTGAAAAATCAATAGAGAATTTCGACATGTAATATTATATTGGGATATTGTCCTACCTTGATACTACAAATTACTTACTGTCGTTTTCTTCATGTTGAAACTTGAAGAAATGTTCAAGAATTATTTAGTATTCGATTATCCTATTATCCCAAAATTCTACCCACATTTAATCTCGATTTTTAATTTCAATAAACAATATACTAATTATTTAATTTAACCAACTGCAGGTATAATATGCGCGATAAGCAAATATTACATAATCTACCAAAAATAAATAATAAGTACATTTTATTTCTTTTACGGACACATTTTATTTTTTTCTTTTTTTAATTAGCATTGGAAATTTCGATAAGATATTCAAAAGCAATATGAAGGAAAAATTTTTAAGGCCAAAGATAACAAGTAAATGACAATAAAGATTTAAATTACAATCCTGTGCAATAAAATGACTAGTAGCAGAACTAGGCGAAAGTCAAAGATACCTCTTGTTGAATGAAATAAATACAGATGACCAAATATTGGCAAATTCAAAGTAAAATTCAAATCCAAAGAAGAATTATTAGAGAAATAAATTTCTGCACTTACGATATTCGCAGTTATAAATTACTTGCGATCTTTGATTAAGAGCGCAATTAATTTATTATTTATTTATTTGCGAACAGATTTATTTTCGTGAACTGTTATTCCGTTGTTTGAGTCGATATCTCTTGTTGAATAAAATAAATATAGATAACCAAATAAGGCAATTTATGAAGCTGCGACTTATTTAATTTAAATGTTATTTTATGTATCGAATGTGTGACAAACTGCGGATATCGACTTTAGATTCTTAATATAATGGATGTACCTTTATTCTCAGTGAGTTTATCAAACGTCCGATTAAAAACAGAAACATTCTGTACAACTTGACAGACCTGGAAATATACTGTAGTCCTCGTCCTACATCCTGATTTCCCTATTCATCCTGCTTCTGTCTGTTTCGTCGCACAGGACATTCGCTGACACTGACACCCGTTTAAATGCAATTCGCTCGGAAAAATGCGTATTAACAAACATGATGTGCCGACGAGAGTCCGATTAAATATTTTGATATTATCAACAAAATATTTTAATCGTTCGACGGGAATTGCAAACAACGAGCCGGTACACGCACTCTCGGCGTCGCTCGTCGGTTCGAGATGACTCAGTCGCGAATAAATACGCGACGATCAAAATAATCGGCAAATACGGCGCGTCTGTCTCCCTCCTATTTGTATATTCGGCGGCCATAAAAACGCGGCTATCAGTAATTTTAAAACATTGTGACGGCGACTAAAGTTATCAGGACGATCGATTACATATAAAATATTTTCGATTGGTATTGCCGATGATTATCGTTAATTAACGCGCGATTATTAGTTAAAGCCTCATTTCCGATTGACTTGCACTTCCGTGCAACATCACTGAGCACGATATTGACTAGGAGTTGACTCCCAGGACGAATTACAGGATATAATAGGCAGTCGTCAATGTTTGCACAACTGTTTTTTTCATTTCTTTTAAATCTTTAAATCTTATCGAAATTTCTAACGCCAGTAAAAAGAAATAATAAAATTAGAAAAGAATAAATTTGTTGCTCTGTTTACTTATTACATAATGATTTATGTATATTATGTTTATTAATTTCTTTATTAAATCTTACTTATTAATTTTTACTGTATTATTTAATATTCGCTTATCGCAAAACTGTATCTGTAGTTGAGTGAATTACATAATTAACACATTCCTTGTTGAAATTAAAAATTCAGAAGGATCAAATACAAGAGGACTATCAAGATAATCGAATATTAAATAATTCTCGAATAATCCCTTCTTCAAATTTTAATAGAAAGAGCGGTAAGTAACAATTTGTAGCATTGTCAAAAGATTGTCAATAGTCGATACGGCGTTGTATCAGCGAAATACTCAATTAGCCCTTTGAGTCGATCGGTATTTGCGAGGTGAATGAGATACCGAAATTTCGACCAGAACAATCACGCGCAGGATCGCGTCCGCGTTAGCTTTTATCACTTATTATTCCCGACCACTTCAACCGTCCATTTAAAGTAGGTCGCTACATGCGTAAAACGCACGCGTCGAATCCGCATCGTCTACGTACTGAGAACCCATTTAGTTGAATCAATTAAATTCTTGCTTGATTATGAGCAAATAAATTTTTTGGTTATAATAACCAAAGTTTGGTTCGGAGAACTAAACCTTGGTTCCTACCATAACCAAAGAATTTGTTTGCCCATAGTCAAACAAGAATTTAGTTGATTCAATTAAATGGGTTTCTCAGTGCGGCAGTAATGCGAGCTGCGCTTTGTTGCCGGTTGATCGTAACTACCGACGAAGTTGGAAAATCTATAAATAATTGCGTCGCGTGACGCGAATTCAATGTACGTCATACGGAGCGACGCAATTTCAAAATCGCGCGGACGCAATCAGGATAACCGGATAATCAGGATAATCGGGATAACCGGGCGCACGACGAGTATTATCGCTTATCGTATTTTATTAAACTATGTTTCTCACGAACGACCGTGATAGGTCGGATATTAATAATCGGGTCAAACTGACTTGCGCGTTCACGAACTCCCGAAGCTGCATGAGGCTAAATACGTGTGTGTGTGTGTGTATGTGCCACGGAAGATGTCCGTATCTTTTATCAATAGTTAATCATTCGTCATGCGGGTGGTGTCGCGAACGACGATAATAAATCACGACGTACGGTCGGCGGCGCGGGACAGGTGCGTAGTTGATAACAAGTGGCGTGTATGTGGGTGTGATTAATGTGTCGTACATACACACAATCACGCGTATCAGACTTCCTAATGAATTCGAACGTGTCTCGAACGTCGGGGGACACGCTTTATGTAATTATTCGCGCGCGACGTCCGATATTCGTTTCCTTCTTCTTCCTCTTCCTCCTCTTTCGCATCGTCTCCCTTCCTCGTGGCCGTTTTTCGGCGACAAACCGTATATTTTCACCGAAAAACATAGAAACGTAACATCGCGGATGCGGACACGCGGTAATCGGTGAACTGCAACGCGGCGCGGACGCGTCTTTAATAAATTTAGAAAGCGCTATGCGCGACGAACAGTCTGCATTCGATTTGCATACAACCGCCGCTCTCATGGTTCGCCTTCGTCACGGTCGCCCAGAAGGGAAATTACTGATCGAAGATACAGACTCGCAGATGCCACGAAGAAGCCTTCGCGCTGATTAAGCCTCGCTTGAATATAATGGACGATAAAGTGATCAGACACGTCGAGCGTCGTAACAAACAAAGTAACACGTAAACCCAACAATGTCAAAGAATTTTTTAATTAGAGTATCGCGCTTGTCTCGATAGAAAAGCGAGCAATTTGCGGGGCTGACGGCAGATTAAAATTTGCATTCCACGCTTGCTCTGTGAGATCCTTGTAAGGGAGAGTCACCAAAATCGTACTATTTAAGGTATCTCTTAAATATTTATATCGCACAGAAAATATACAATACATTGTGTTTTATTATGTATTTCATTGCTCATTTATTTTATGCATTTATCACTAAATCGCGCGTGTATTCAACAATTACAGAATAATGATGAGAGATACGATTTAGGTGACTGATATGTCCCAAGCAGAACAAAAAGTCATATAAAAGTCGAGATAATATCAAGATGATGTCAGAAAATAATCATTTATAGGAAAATGCATCCCCTGTGAGAATTATTAAAAAATAAACTCTCCTATTGGAGACGGGATGCGCCTCGAAACTTATAAAAAAAATGTTGCGACCTTATCGTGACTGACCACATATACGTATCTCCGAATGGAGATCCGCGTATAATGGAAACGTCAGGACAAAAATATCACACGCGCGACGAATATTACACGAGTTCGCTCGGTCCGACCGCAAACGTTCGCTACTACTGCGGTTGGCGCGCTGCTGCGTAAGACACTATATTACAAGTTCGTATCCGCGAAGACAAAGATATGAAACAGATCGAGGAGCTACTGAAGTTACCAGCTAACTTCAATATAGATCGACTGACTTTAATTCCATTCAGACCATATGCGAGCGACGAAGTGCTTCCAACTTGTCTTTAGGACGAGAAGATCGACATTGAGTCTAAGTGAACTTGATCCAGTGTGCCGTTTGATCATAATCGAGAGGTTACTCGGCTGTCCAACGAAGCTTGTGTCGCGGTAATATTGATTTTCGCTCGTTTACAAGAGAATTTCCAGCGGGAGAAATAAAGAAACCGTATTTTAACGAGTATATGAATACAGAAGTTGATTTAATGATGTTTGCCCCTTAGTGTCGTATTTTCAGTGGCGCATCAAGGAGGCCACTCTCATAAATTGAATATTTATATTTAAAATTTATCAAGCAATAATTTTATCTTTGATAAATTTAATATTTATCAAGCAAAATTACGTTTCTATATATTTATATAACATTTATCTAAGTAATATATGTTAATTTAAAGCGAGGTCGAAGTAGATATACACAATACGAAAATAATACTACTTTTCATTTTTCTTATTAATGCTATTTTTATGCATTAGTTAATCTAATTTAAAGATGCACAAATTATAGAAATATATATTCATATAATAGACATATATAATGCACAAATTATAGAAATATATAATCAATTATAGACATATATAATCATATATAATTACATATTTATATAAATGGACGTATTCATATGTAATTATACGCATGAAATTTGGTCCCGAGAAGTCGGATTGCGCGTGACGAATTTGTTCTTCCGCACAATGCGAGAATCACAGCGCGAGCAATAATTCGCGTCTTCGCGCGGAAGGGTCTCTCTTGGTGAAGATCGTGCCAGCTGCTCGCGTAAATGTAATTTATGTGCGCGAATGCGCCCGTGCGTGCGCGCGACGTCTTCACTTAGTCCAATTTCTATAGTGCCTATAACACCGCGGTGAAAGCCGCTGGCTCTTTGTTTTCGATCGATTAAGAACGCCCACCGTTGTTTGAACCACCACAATGTACGTTCGCTATATCGGCCATGTTTCGCTGCAGTCTGTTCGCAATATCTTGTAATATTTCAGAAATTTACTCGCCGACGTGTCAGCCGGCTTGTCAGCGAAACGTGGCGCGGCCGCTCCACTCGTCGCAAAGGCCGCATTGATCAATACCGACACAAACGGGATTTTCATACGCGGATATATTAAAAGTACAGTCAGAGTGAAACTATACGTGTCTAGCGACGCGATCACGACGGAAGGTACGACAATTTCAAGGAAATTAATTAAATTCCATGTCGACAGTATCGAGAAATAGTTCCTTTGACGGGGGCGCAAGGCCCTCTCTCAGTAAATCGATAGAATATGCTTTGTGTAACGAGTCCTTAAGGACGTTCTTCATTCTTTCCGGAGCCATGAGCCAAGGCAACAGGTTTGCTTCCCCACATTTTTACCTTTCGCTCGGACCTTCGGGCTTTTCTTCGCTCGACAGTTCCCGTCAGCACGTTTACGTTTACGTCTATTCATCGCGACGAATGGAGCGAGGTAGTCTTTGGAAAATTGCCTTTCCGTGTCTCCCGTAATACTCGAGATACAACCTGATGTGTAGCTTCTTTTTCGCGACTCGCGAAAGTGCTTCCGTCAAAGACAAATATTTAATGAAGGCCTTTGTGAAAACATAAAATGATACTCTCGGTCTATCCCGGAGATGGGAACGAAAGCAAGGGGTAAATCGTCACGGAAAACATTTGCCAGGACGATTAATGCGAAGGCAAGATCCCATTTCTCGACATAAAACAGAAAAAGGAAGGACTTTGCAGGCTGCTAGTAAATGGAATGGGCAAAGGACGGGGGCCCTTATACAAATTTACCGTGTGAAATTAAGGAACTTCGTGGCTTCGATAAACCACCCTGCTTCAACAGCTGAACTTTCGGTCTTATGGTTCACCGTTGTTTGGTAAAGCGTCGACTATCCGACTAGAGATTATTGCACGATGACGAAATCATTCGGTCTGACTTTGCGAATTTACATTTAATTGTTAACTATCTCGGGAATATGTAAATCACGACAACGACTATGAAGATACGAGGATGACGGAATTGTCGAAAATTCTTGAGGCACATATTTCCTAATTTAACTCCTCAAAGGATATATATAATTGCAACACAACTGTAATCACATCGTTGAAATTAGAATGAAATCCCATCATTTGCATTTTGATCACTCGCTCGTTCCAAGTAACACACAATGTCTGTAACAATTTTGTTTGATCTTGGTGTGATAACAATTTATGTATAAATAATTTTGTTTAATCTTCAAGATTTCCTCTCCGACCTTTAACAATCTTACAGTCGCGAGCACATTGTTCGCTCTTCATTCCGGCTCTTGATCTTCCCGATTACACGAATGCGTCAAAGTATTAAAAGTGATCGAGAAGGAATTAAAAGTGCTACAGCCCTATGCGTAAAACTGACCAGCTACGCTCCGTTTGATCCGCCATAATCTGCCATAATTAGAAAACGAGTGAAGCTAAGTGCAGCTGACGAACAATCGAGGAACTAATCTATTTTACATTAAGCCCCATTCTTCTGAGTTCCTCACAACGATAGAGGGATTCTTTCGCATTTACATTTTATTATATACTCATTGACAAAAGACTCACAGTCGATTTTAAATCCAGGTGCGGCGAACCTTTAACTTTTGCTTTTAGCCTTTTGCTCTGAGCATTGAGTTGTAACGTAATTCCTGGCAAAAAGCGTCGCCATGCGGTGCAATCAGACGTCATAATTCCGAATATTTAAGCGTCATTACAACCTCTGGCGACGCTTTTTGTCAGAAATTACTCCAATAAGTAAAATGTTGGCAATACGTCCGCAGATTGGCATCAAATTTGATTACAGTGGCGATCCACGGCCATCTGTGTTCGTATTAAGCTCATATTTCGCATGGAGAAAAATAATTTTGCTGTTCTAGCGAAACCACATCGTTGCGCACTGCGTATTCGCTGCGATAGCAATAAAATTTAATTCGCATAATCAAATTAGCGAATAACTCATAATTAGAGAAGAAACCGTTTTGCTACCAGGATAGGAAATATTCCGCTGAGTGAATTTGTTCTTAGGACATGTTAATTTGCAGTTGAAATAGTGTTTGTCTATTACATTTACTAATTTGTTGATTTAGCAAGGTAATTTAGTGAATGGCAATTAATATCCTTAACAAATCGCTTTACTATTCGTATAGTAACTGACAGATTTTGTTACGACAGCATAAAACTCGCTGTGCCAGCGAATTACTTTTCTCTGTGTGCCGACAGAATCTACTGACACATAGATTGACAGCAAATTGGCAGAAACCAAGGCAGAATTTGCGGTACGTTCCATTTAAATACATTTAAATAAAGGACAAAACGACAAGTCTTGCTTACTATGGAATAACAGTTGCTGCGCCGGCAAAAATGTTTCCCCGTGCAAGCTCCCCATAAAATTTACAGCGGACACTGCGCAAATTCTAGCTTCGCAGGTTCGCGCTCTCTCCTTCTCTTTCTCTTGAATATATATTTTATTATTTAGAGCATGAGAAGCTGAAAGCTTACCACACACCTATTCGGCCTGAAGCCTCAGACGAAGTATTCGCAGCGGGATGAGGAGGTGGTGCGCTAAAAATATAGCTTGAAAGGAAAAGCTCAGGCGCACGAAGCGCAGCTATGTTTTCGAAATGGCTTTGGCGCTTTAAAACCAATTGCAGGGGGAATCGCGACGATGCATCCGGGGTTCGTTCAAGCCGGTTTCTTAATCGACGTGAATTTTTCGATGGATTTTAATTATCCGTCGCTCATATGCCCGGCGGTGCTTCCAGCGCATTGAAGCCGTAATCCGTTCGATCAACCGATTCCCTTTGTATGCCAGGCTCGCGGAAGCTCTTTAAAAGCGTCGATCGTGGAACGAACGTACCGGGCGCCGGTGTCCTGAGAGCGAATCCTTGAATTTTCTATGTTCGAGCAAGGACCGTTCGGCGAATTGTCGAAATGCGAGCCGTTCGGACGCCGTCAGGAATTCGCGGTGTTATCTAACAATTCGCGCGCGATCGCCGATATTTCGCATGCACAAAGAGAAGTGGGCGTGTACGCTCCCGCGCGTTTTCCCTTCGAACAACGCCCGTGGTGTGTGGATGATGTATGCGCCTATTTTGCCACGTAAAGCCACGAAGAGACTACGTACTATTCCGCGGCGGCTGACGAGCGTAACAACGTGCGGCCGGCTCTGATTAAAAATTACACAGGACACGCGACACGCACGGAAAATAATCTTGAAACGCGTGAATGGTGACGGACAGTCAGACAAAGAGAGAGAGAGAGAGAGCTCGAATCTCTGCTGTTTATGCTTGCGCGGATTCTGCAAATCCTGCTTGTGTGATGATACATGAAATTATAATTTAATAAAACTGGTTTCTCCAAATTTTCCGCGAATTTTTTCAGCTTCTTTCGCGGGGATAGAAAAAATTCGCTTGGAAAAATCCACGTGTGAATTCGGTTAAAACTTACCACATTTGTTTTTTCCCGTAAAAAAGACGCACACTTAACTGAAGTTAAATGAAATTAATATGTTACATATTAAGTAATAATATTGCTTAAAGTTAAATAAAGTTAATATGTTGTATGTTAAGCAATAATATTGCGAAAGCAAGTGAATTTTTCCAGACGAATTTTCGGACCCTCATGAAAGAAAGACCACGGAAACATTGAATAAAAGCAGTTTCTTCCGAACTTTCAAAACTGACAATACACAAGATAAGATGCGGGTGCATCCTGAGAATCATTTCGAATTATTGTTTTTCCACATTTTCATCTCCCCCTACGTGTGAATATCCACGAGAATTATCGAGGTTATAATTAATTAAATGTTCCGGAATTTCTCGACTCGCTCGTAAACTGCGATAAAGCGACGTGAGATTGCGTTTTAGGCGGCGTATGTTCGAGATATCAGCCGAACATTCCTCCGACCGCAGCCACGTTGTAAACAAGTTACTCGCTCGAAATAGTCAATTATATCGTTTGATTAAAACGTGAATCTAATGGAAAAGAACGAGAAATTTCGATGGGAACCGTGCTGAGAAACCGAAGTGATAAAAAAAGCAATAAATTCACGACAGGAAAATTCTTTCCAGCACAGAAGACGACGACCTACCCAGCAAACGCCAATTAACAGTAACATTACATCGATGTTATAATTTCTCACTCAAATGCAAGTGCAATATAACATATGTTGCATATATAACAGTTACATCCCACATAACACACTTCATCCGAGAGACATCCTGGGAACATTCTTAAGACGTAGGACGACCCTTGGAGATCATTGCTTGTATGGGATTGTCGAATGGAAAATGACAACATGGCCGTTACTTGGGGTGTTTGCGGGGTAATCGTCGAATTCAATAAAGTACACGGAAATGAAAACAACGAACGGCAAGTGCAGGATATTTTCTATGCGAAATTTCACTTTTTCAGTTTTACACATCCTTCGTTAAAGTATCATCCAATATATATTAACCATAACTGGCAAAATGTTTCCTTTTTTTTCAAGATTAATAATTAATAATTAGTAACGGAGACATGGGCTATAAGTGGGCAGAATGCAACAAGCCGATGAACAAGGACTTACCGCTGGCTGGCGGATCTCGTTGACGATGGAAACGTAGAGGAGCAGGCTCACGAGGTAGTTTCTGGCGAACCCCATGTTTCCGGCGGATCAACCTGTCCCTCACGAAGCAGCGATTCTAAATGTGAGTACCGCTTCGGAACGTGTTGCCTCCTTATATAGGGATGCGTTTCAACCGGCGCAGGCGTTCCACCCCCCTCGCGTTCGCCTCTCGCCCCATAGCGCACCCACATACACGTAACCGGTAGTCTTCGTCATTTCTCTTTCTCCCCTTTCGACCGTGGACACGCATATCACCGACGGTGACGGTAAAACAGGTCGTTCCGCGAAAAAAAACCTCTCCTCTCCACGGAAGGATAAAAAAGAATGAGAAAGGCGAAAGGGTAAGCGGGCTCGTTTTGAGATTGCAACGCGGCCAATATTCATGCTTTCATGCTACGATGCTACGATGCTTATTGCACATCGTCCGACAGAGAGAGCAGAGAAAAAATAAAAAGAAGATGGAGAGAGAGAGATTTCCTCCAAGTACCCCGAAATAACGCCGTAATCTTTGTTGAAGAATTCCCGCTATTTACCCGTGCGTTTCCTCGGCAGCCATATTTGTCGAAGGGTTACAAAAATACGGTTCATTTGTAAAGACTACCGTTACCGACAGGGTATCGATCGACCCAATTAATCGATATCGATTGATCGACGTAAGTATTAAATACGGTTCATTTGTGAAGACTACCGTTAACGATAGGGTCAATCGATCCAGCTAATCGATATCGATTGATCGACGTAAGTATTATAATTGTATTATAATTGTATCGACTGATATCGCGATTGATGCAATTCGCTTGAAAATGCTACAAGATTTTAATAAGTTTAATTTTCTATGTACAAATTTTCTATGTACAAATAAAAAAGACTAATTCTTCTGTTAATATACCCAGTGAGCAAAAAATCATTAACACAACCTTATTACAATGACGTTTTGTAACATAATCATATTTTCAAATATATAGTTCAAATATATAGTTCTTAATGTTATGTACAATATTGTACATAATTTTGTATAATAATTATCACTGTTGACAATATTTGATCCAAACATTAAAAATAATATTTTTACACTATGATTTTAATATTTAGGAATATTATATTATCAAGTGAAGCTAAGCGGTTTAAGAACATTTATAAAATATGTCAAAATGTTTAGGAAATCCACATAAAATCAATGTTTCTAAAGATTGAATGTTTCTTGCTTACTGCGCAGATATTGTTCAGCAACATGGAGAATTATATCAGTATTGGAAATTTCGGACTATAAATATGTATAATTTATATAGTAATGACTCTCTTATATAATATACACAAATCATAATTATTAATTACACTTGATTATTTTTCATTTAATTATTACTTAATCTAATTTACTTGATTACTAATTATATCTAATTATTCTAACGAAATATATTTGCGTGTTTAAATATCGTAATAATTAAAATCGTAATAATTTCAGACGTTACACTTGAATCAAAGACCGCGCGATTCTGCAAAAGGAAGTAATACCGAAATAGAATTGCCCTTTATTGGCACTCTCCGCTTTTTCTGTTGAATATTTTTTCTCTCGTCTCTATAATGCTCGCTGTCGCTTGACTCGTAATAATAAGAGAATGCTTTTGTCAGATATTTATAGAATCGGACGGTAATATGATTACAGTATATTGCGACATTTGGAATCAAATAACGACCGATGATGTATCCAAATTAGCGTATTTTGGCGTGAAGTACATCGATTACAAGAAAAATTGAAACCAGAATGAAATTAAAGGGAATAAAAATACTTTCGCTTGCTTATGAAATACGTAATTGCAAATCTTACAAAACACTACATTACGTAATAAACTTTTCACGCGCGACACTTATTCCGAATAATTCACATTCTGTGTAACATTGTAATACGTACATTCACATTTGCAATAACAACACTTTATTCCGGATATTATCCGGATATCATCGAATGTAAATTTATCAGCTACGTGTAAAAATTCAAATGAACCATTTCTGCGCACAGTTATATGATTAAAAACATCCAATTATGATATAATCTTCAGCAAAAGCATCTTTGCAAATTTGCTCGAGGCAAAATAAAAAAAATGAGGAAAATCACTAAAAATTCTCATTATAGTCTGTCGCGCGCTCCTGGCGTGTCAAGGGATTTGCAATAAGAACCGGGAGATATCACGTAGTCTTATGACGTCCGTAGATGGTGGATCGTATTTTGATATACAGTCTTCTGGGAATCTAAAATTTCCGCTATAATTGACCGTATATTTGTCACACGAGTGCTGTAAGATCGATACCCCGAACGCGGAGTAAACAGGAAGCGAATAATGTGCTCAATCATCTTCCTCAATGCGTTCCAGGTAGGAGAGAATTGCGCAATTCGAAAAATTATTACAATGTGCTCATCGATATACATATAAAATAAACTATCGAACTTTGTTACTACTGAAAACAGTCTCACATATAGATATATAGATTGTAACGCTCATCGAATAAATTCAGTGAACAAATCAAATTATTACACGATGATTGATACAAATCTGGACAATTCGCCGACGCAAGAGCAAATAAATAACTCGGACGAATGTTACGATATTAATTTGACATATAGTACGTTCGTTCAAGAGGGAACATTTGTTAATTACCTTCAATTTGTATAAAATATCATTTTATTGTTACAAGACATACATTTACATGTAATATGCATAAAATTCCCTGTTATTTACGATAACTCCTGATAAGGAAATTCGGAAATTTTTCTCAACATCGCTCAATTATCGTTTGTTAAAAAAAAAAACCAAAAGTAAATTGTCTTTAGTTTCTCTCGTTTATGTCCACCATAAATTTGGTTTTAGTCTGTAAATATTAAAATAAACAGATCTTAACGTTAACGATATAGTAAACGTAAAAATTCTGAACATTTTTTAATGTAACAATTAGCGTAGATAACACACAGTTGAAATCGTCAGTACTGAATCATAATTCAGTTTTAATCGACCGTTCTTTTTTGTCAGAAAATATTTTATTTTTTAACCTATATTAAATAAATTTTGTACATTTAAAACGCAATACCTAGAAAACGAAATTAAAATTTAAACATTTGAGTTTTAAGAATTTGTGCGCCATCTGCAAAGCGAAGTAAGAAACTAGCTTGACTACCCTGTTTTATCCAACAGAATCATGACATAATAGCTATATACAGAATGTCGCAAAATTTATCAATATATAATATAAAATCATTGCACAATATGAGAGCGATTTAATTGGCGATTTAATTGGCTGCTTAGTTGGGACCAAGGTGGTTGTTCAACCTTTATAATTTCACATTAAATTTTCCATTATATGTTTGAAGAATCATGATCACGTGAAAGCCGTAATTGCTTTGCCGATCTCGACAATAACATTATGCTCGAAAACCTATAAAAAGAAACTCACTACACAAACATAGCGAACAATGTACAGCAGTTATTGTCTCCTATAATAAGAGATTCGATACTTCGATAAACATTTCCTTATCCGGAGATTGTCTTATGCTTAGCCCGATCGGATAATCCCTCATCATCAATCAGCTCGTTTCACTTAGCGACGATATGTTATAAAAACGAGTGCCGTCGAAGCCGGCTCTTACAAGTGAGAAGAAATTCATCGAATTAAGCCTGTTAAATTCGCTTTCGGCTCGTGACGAGTATGAATCAATTTTTAATTCTCGGGCACGTTCCACGAGAGTTCAATTTTTAATTTTCATTTCCTCAAATTCATCGATTTCGCGGCTTCCGCTCGGGCCGTGTCATTGCCTTCAATTTTACAAGCAATACAATTTTTTAAATTACAATTTTTTAAATATTATTAAAGCGGTAAATATATAACCTATTAATATTTCAGAAATATTACTTAATATTAAATAATATTATGCGCTTTTGTAGGGCTATTTTAATGCAAGTAATCACAATTAAAATATCGATTAATGTCATCTTTCACATATACGCAACCATTTTTATAATTTATAAGCTCAAAAACGGGTGTATTTATATAAATATATATAATCAACGTTATTTCTATTTCCGGTAAACTTGCTGTTTAGGTTTTTTCGCTTCTGATGTCATCGAACGAAGACAGCTACAGCAATCCAGGAGTCTTAATTCTTTTTTCTCTTTTTTGATCAAATGAATCTTAAATATTGCAAATTTATTTACTTACCCCTTGTGCTTCGCATCTTGAAGAGTATGCAGTAAATTGCATTAATTTATGCAGCTGATACCTCATGAGGACATTCGTGGAGTCGACGCGGAATCACCGTAGAATTGACTCTTTTATGTGGATTCGACGTGGGCGTAACATAGATGTCTTTGTGGGGTAGCATAAGTTGACAGGAAAACAGCTGTTCTATTTATCGACTCGAGTATGACCACGAAATAACTTGGTAAGTATGACAAATCACATCTACTTTTTACTTCGCTTTTTAAATCGCGCACAAATTCTTAAAACTCAAATCTTTAAATTTTAATTTCGTTTTCTAGGTTGCGTTTCAAATGTAAAAAATTTTTTTAATAGAGGTTAAAAAATAAAATATTTTCTGAGAACAAAAGAACTTTTCGTAATCTCAAAACTTATGAAATGTCTGTCAAACATGTTACGCATACATGACTGTCATGGCCGCCTGAGTATGACTGAAAAATGACCCGTTATTTCAGGAGTCATTTTGTGATTCTACGTGACATATCGGGCAGACATCTCAGTTTGCCGCATACGTTACAAGTTTCAGGATTACGAAACTACTGTTTTTTTTTCGAGGAAAACTAGAGCTATATTCTGTAAAAAACTTATTATCATATCTCGCTTATGACGTAAAAACAATATGGCTGCCCGAGAAAGGCGAAGTTCGGTTATTTGAAGAAATAATCACTGACGATCATTTGGTCTCATGAAATGCTTATTTATAAAAGAAGCAATCGCTGTATTTGTACAGGAACAACGTAGTATAAATACAACATTCGTAATTTAGCCGCATGACATTACCAAATTCACGTAATATATATGTGGTGAACAAACAATTATAAATTCAGACATACACGAGAAAAAAAAACTCTCATGGCTGTACAAAAATATGAGCAAGCGTTACGTGATCGTAAGACCAATGTCACAAAAATTCAAAATAGCACAATAACTTTAAAAAAATAATCTGAAATTCAATAATTGTCCATTTGGTTTCTTTTGCTTTTCTTTTTTGTGCCCATTTTTATTGGTATTTTACATAAATTTGCAAACGAAATTGACAATCCAGATTGAATAATTAATAGATTTTTTTCCGATATTTAGATATATATATATACAAGTTGTACCGCATCGTGCTACACACAGGCATGTAAAACAACTATTTTGATTAATACAATATGTAACGTTCGTGGCAAATGTTTTAGGACTGTTGCAAATGAGAATATAAATAGATAAGTCTCATCTAACTAATATGCTTGATCAATGTTTCAAGGTAAAACTAATCTAAATAATCAGTAATAAAATATTAATTTAGTGGTAACAACTAAATCAAGTCAGACACAGCGGAGAGAAAGTCCGTTACGCGATTACACGACGCGAGTGAGAAATCCGTGAATACGTCATAGTGTCAGTATACAGCGGACGTTATGACGGATAAAGCGATTTCTAGGTACGTAACGCATCAATACTAAACATCAGTCATATTGAGTTAGCTTAGAACCGCTGATGTGCCTTTCCGTTGCGGATCTAATTCTTATTTTCCTTTGTGATGAGCTTGCTCGTCATAGTCTCGT
Source organism: Dinoponera quadriceps (assembly GCF_001313825.1). Lineage (NCBI taxonomy): Eukaryota > Metazoa > Arthropoda > Insecta > Hymenoptera > Formicidae > Dinoponera > Dinoponera quadriceps. Next base: position 284,530 of record NW_014556168.1, read on the forward strand.
GGTACACGTCCAACAGTTCCTGCGCGGTAAGTTTCGAGCAGACGCTCTTGAAAATGGTGAGCAAACTCTCTTTGGATACTTCTTCATTCTCGATCTGCGCAGCATTAAACTGAGACGGCCTGAGACGGTCCAAGATACGCCTGACCCGATCGGGAGATTGAGCACTCAACGATCGTGCTATATCCTCCGAGCTGTTATTCTGCAAGGCTATGTCTAAAACCACTGACGACGGAATGACCTCCTCGTTCGCTACAGTATGACTAATAATTACGTCCATTGGTAATCTCTGTAACATAGCATTTAAACTCGATATTTCCGGTATCGGTTGTTTGATACCTTCTTGTTCCTCCCGCTTCAGCTTCTCCGACAACATTCGTACGAGGTCCGACGACGTGTACTTTTGGCAGATCGCGTTCTCCAATTCGGTGCAATCGAAGATGTTCAGACAGTCGACGATATTCAGCTTCTTGTGGTATGCTTTGAATACCTTCTCGAAGAATTTCTTGTCGGAATTGAAAACGTCGGGCAGCCTGAGGAGGACATTGTTGATGCCGTAACTATGGCAAATCGTTCTCAATAACGCGTCGTTGAGCTGACGTTTGTTGTGCAAACCGAGCATTCTCAGAGTTTCCTTTACCAGTTCCGCTTCCGACAGCTGTGTCATCTTCATCTACGGACGAATTTTTTACCCGATAGAGATACGATCGAATGTATCGAATATGTTGATCTGTTCTTTTTAGCCGAACTGGCTGCACTGGTTCAAGAAATTTACGACCGGGTCTGAAAGTCACACGAGTCGGAAAAGTTTAATAAAATATCAAAAGACCATGTTTAAACAAATTATTTGTCTTGTTTCCTCTACATAAAAGACATGTGACAATTGAATCAGAATATGGGATGAGATATCACCTCTGTACGTTTATAATTAAAATAACTTCTTTGTGCATAAATATATATAAGATTAATATTTTTTTTTTCTTTTACTTAAAGGATATGACTACATTATAATGTACATAATATTACGTACAACTTTTCGATCAATATGTAAAAAGTATGGTAACCAGACTCGGTCTCCCCCACACATGAAAGCGCATGAAACGTACGTACGAGATTCTCACGTTTCAGTGTGCGTAAATTTTTTGAACCGAAGCACAGCCAGTCAGCTAAAAAGAACAGACCACGTGAGAAGCAAACGGACTTTACCTTGTACTGTGATAAGATAGATTCGGGGCTACATCTTCTGACTGCACTCTCCAGTACAACATTCACATCGATTTCATCAAGTAGGTCCTCAAGTGCCATCTGAGATTCGACGGACCTCGTGACTTTCTTAACAGCCGGTTCTGAGGAATACACCTCGTCGGTACCGACACCAACGGACGAGTGCGTGATCAGAGGCTCGTTACAGACAATTGCTGACACATTTATACTGTCACTTGAAGGAGCATCAGTTATGGTTGTGCTGAAACCAAAACGAGAATAATATTCTTGTTTCACATCTTATAATAATATAGCCTAAACAGTGTTACTATAAAAAATAAATTCTGAAATCCCCCGACTTTCCCATGTCTTCCAGACAGTGAAGAATTTTTCACAAGTAATACGTAACATTAAACTTGAACGTCTAGAAACAGGAATTGCAGGAAAAGTTAGCTTAAATTACTAGAAGAGCAAAACAAACTTAAAAATTTAGTAACGTAACATGATTCTGAATGCAATTCAGGTCAACGAAAGATAAGTGAATACTGGAAAAAAAAAATAACACAGGGAATTACAACACATTTGAGGAAATTGTAAGCGAAGTTCAAAATTCCAGATTTCTTTTAGATCTTTCTCCGACTTTTCCACGCATTTTCCCCGACATTAAAAATTCCCACGACTTCCCAGTTTTTCGGTCCTGTGACCCCTGCTAAAATATATCTCACGCACGCATAAAGCCTGTATCAGACTACAGATTGAAGATTGAGACTGAATTGAAATTCGATCAATCAGTGTAGAATTCATTAAATTTCACTAAACTTGAGTTTCGTTAACTTTACACTGATTGGCTAAATTCAATTCCGAAATTATGTTAGTTCTCACCGCCTAATAAGGACGAAAGAGAGCTGACTGGTACGTACAGACTTTTGGAGACCGACGAGGTCGCGATGGGCAGCATCGTTGGTTTGCCGTGCCTCGCGGATTTCTCGGGCGAGCTGTGAGCGGTGATTGGCGCTTCCGCGCCTGTCCGCTCGTTTACCGCGCCAGTATCCAACGCTGACGAATCCGCGTTGTCGCGTTTCGCCGAGGTATCCACGAAATAATCGTCGCAGATAGAAGAATCTTCGTTGATAGGATCGGTCGTGTCCAAGTGTTCGGTGAGCGGTCTCTTCGTCGACGAATGATCGTGCAACTTCCTGGCGGATGCGAGCGGCGTGCTGCACCTTAAGGTCTCATTGCCGATTGGCGCTGCCTCGATAGAACCAGGCGCGGCTAACGCGATCGTTACTTCGTCCAGCGTCCTTTTGTCCAATTGCTCCGTCCTGTCGGAGGGTTTCTCTTGTGACGTAGCCGTCGGACCGTCGTCCTTGCGGCTCGCGATTTCGAACGTGCTCTGATAGCGTTGCAGCACCTTCCTGACGAGTTGAATCTTCGATTTGCCACTCAGAGGCATTCTGTTGACCTCGCGCTCAGACAGTTGCGCGAGGTCACCGATCGTGAACAGATTTCTATTCGTAAGGTACGTCTGCAAGTACTGTCTCCACAGAGGGGTGGTCAACTGTTCGATGACAGCAATGATGGATTCTCCGCACGATGACAATGCTGGATAGATAGGCTGTACGGAATCCAAGAATTCAGGATCGAGCTGCACGTTGTTCTGATTCTCACATCGGCTGTCTTGGCTCGACGGCAGGCTCGCGAATATCGAGTCCGTTACCGACAAAGTGTCTTGTTCCGCCACGTTCTTCGCGTTCCTCGCATTCCGCTCATCCTCGCACGTGCTGATGCGCGGCAATTTCTCACCGAACACTTCGTCCGGGTCCACGGTGGAATTCAATCCGTCAATATTCTGGATGTCCACCGTATCTTCCAGATCACCATCCTTGGTAGGTAAAGCAGTATCTCTCAGAATTTCCAGATTATCTTCATTATTAGGTAAAGCAGTATCTTCGAAATCTTCCAGATTAGCCCCATTGGTGGGTAAAGCAGTATCCCCCAGACCTTCTCGATTATCCTCATTGGTAGGTGAAGCGTCTGCTGTATCTTTCAGGTTTTCCGGATTGTCCTCATTGATAGGTAAAGCGTCTGTATTTTCCAGACCTTCCACATTATCCTCAGTGGTGGGTAAAGCATCGGTATCTTTCAAACCTTCCAGATTATCCTCATCAGTAGGTAAAGCATCCATCAAAGAATCATCAAGATCGATTAGTTTAACCGAGTCGACCGAGTCGTCTCGAGCGGACAAGTCGATGTCGTCGTCAGTGGAGTGGATAACTGAACTATCGCTATTCGTCTCCGATCCGTCAAAGATGTCTTGCTGTGTCTCGGAATCACCGGTCTCGACGCAGTCCACCGGCACAGTGCTCTGCACAATCTCTTCGTGAAAACTCGCTAACGACTCTTGATTTTGATCTAGGACATAAAAGGACAACAATACGATCACGGTTATCTCGACCTTCTCATCCTCATCCTCATTATCATTTTCCGCGTTAGATTTGCTTTCAACTACATTGCTATTTCCCGAGTAATTACTAGGCATTGATGTTTGCCCATCAACACCCACTGCGTCCGGATGCGCCTCGATTTTTATTACTAATTTCTCGTACGCTTTCTTACCATGCGGAGCAATTTCAGCGTTAATCTCGCTGGAAGTGTCTTTCTCAGTTGTCGATTTCTCCGCGTCAGCCGATGTAAACTTGAGCTTGGATTTCTTAGACCGTGGGGAATTCTTCTTCGGCGTGAGACTGCGCACCGTAGAGAATTTCGAGGACTTGTGTGGAGACTGCGCAGTGGAAATCTCGTAGCCCATCTCTTTCGACACCGGCGGATCCGCAAAACTCACTCGTTTTCGCTGCAAAGGAAAACAATCTTTCATCAGGATATGATAGCTGGGTGTCTATTTAAATCCAAAAAAAATTTCCAATTCCCCGATTTTTCAGGCAATTTGTTAAAAATTCCAGATCAAATAAAAGTATTTTTTAATATATCTCAAATGAATATGTATTTATTATGCAGTCCTTAATATTTTTCATTCATAAAAGTTTATAAATAATAAAATAAAATTAAGAATCGAATTGCAATGATTAAATTTGAAAATTTTTGAAAAAAAAACCCATAAGGACTCTAAAAAATAAATTTTATATTGCATAAAATTATTAAATGTTCATTTTAAAAGTTAAAAACAAAAAAATTATGTAATGCATAACCGGTAAAAAAAATGCAACGTTTATAAAACTATTAAAGTAAAAAATATCTAATTAATCTTAATTATAAATAATCTTAATTAAACAAAATTGCACCTAACACGAAATCGTTGTTTTCAATATTGAATGGATTAATCGTAAAATCAATGCTGTAAACATAAAAACAACATAATTAAATATTTATATTATATAAATAGATGTAACATAGTACAAAATATCTGTACGTCAAGATGTACACGTAGAACAAAAGAAATTATAAACATAAAAGTGCTAATATTTAAATATTAAACTTAAAAACAATTTTAAATGTATACGTACACAGAATATAAATAAGTTGACGCCTATGATTTGTATATATATAGTGCTATTCCTTATTAATCAATATTAAAATAAAAATTAATTAAAAAATCAAATCGAACATTCTCAACTATTTTCTCTGATTCTTGATGAAAAAAAAAAATATTATTAAATAAAATTTAATCAACCTCACAATATTCGTCCATAAGTAACGCGATATGGCTTACAGACGAATACCCATTTAAAACTCCTCGATTCCCGAAAAAATTCCTTGATTTTTCCAACCATAAACAAATTCCAAGGTTGCAAGGAAAATAAATTTCGAAATTCCCACACTTTTCCATATTTTCCAAACGACAATGGAGAATTTTCCATGAGCAATATGTAATGTTCAACTTTTAAAAGCAGGGGTTGCAGGAATGATAGCTTATAAAATTAGAAGCAACACAAACTCGAAAGTTCAGTAACATAATCCTGAATGCAAATTTAGACCAACAAAAAAATAAATGAGTATTAGAAAAAAGAATACAGTTGATAACATTTAAAGGAATTGCGAGCAAAGTTTAAAATCCCAGATCTGTAGCGACCCTGAAATTCCGTGAGAATTCCAGGTTTTCCAGATTTTTCCAAGCGGACAATAGACACCCTGGGTGGAAATAAGTAGCACGAATTACCTTATTAGGATGTACAGAATCTGGATCTGGCTCTGAAACGATCAATCGATTACGTTTGAGAATACTAGCGCTCGGTGATGCAGTCAACGAGGGTGGGTTAGCGCTCGACCATTCCAATATCGGCAGGTCGTCCTTGTCGGACAAAAACGACGCATTCTCTTCGTTTTCCTTGTCTCCCGAGTTGTCTGTCGATACAGAATCTGAAATATCCTTATCCACTTTGGACGGCAGTTTTTCGCCGTCGTTCTTCAAGCCGGAAAACATGTACGTCGACGGACACGCGTAGTCATGTATGGACCTCATATTATTAAAAATCTTCTCCTGCCGACTGCCGGATGGCCCGCCTATCTTGTCGATCTCTTTAACCGTGGGAACCTTCTTACTCGTCGACGCTTCAGTTTCCGCATCCTTGCCTCTCGACTTCTTGATCACCGAGTCATCCTCGGCAACAATTACATTATCTGTTTCGATTCGCGACTGTTTCGTGACTAAACCTAGCATATGAGCGGCGCGTCCGTGAACCGTGAAAGATTTAAGCTTGGGGAAAACCTTGCCGCTGCCTTTCGGCGAGGAATAAGTAATTACACCCGCAAGCTTGGTCGAACCGTCGACTGCCTTCTGACTCTCCGTGCTTGGAATTTTCGCGTTGGAATTGTCAGTTTCTTCAGTCACGTCCTTATTCGCACTATCTTTATTCCCTGCGTCGCTCGTCTCTTTATTATTATCAATAGTAGCTTCATTTGGTTGCTCACATGGACCAGGCACATCGACATCACCGCAATCCACGGGGATAGATTCAGGTACATAATTTTTCTCAACGATCACGTCGGAAGCTTTGATCGCGTGAATATTCGGCATTTTATTAATCTTTATGAAGCACTGTTTCTCGCCGCATATTTTATCTATTTTTATGACGTTGAGAGCCTGCGAACTTTCAACAACATCTTCTATCTCATCCTGACTCGACTCGTCCTGTTCGGAGGTAACTTTGGAGGTATCTTCACTTTTGACAGAGATAGATTTCGAATCATCGAGCTTTTCATCTTGCATTCTGTCGGTAACATCTTGTGCCGTTTGGCTGGTCGTTGGGACCATTTGCGTCGTATCCGTGTCCGCCGAATTCTTCAATGGTACTTTATCAGTATCACTGGCTTTCCTAGCTTCTTTATCTTCTTTAGCCAATTCTTTAAACTTCTTTAGTAAGTCAGACTCAGTGGGCTTCTCAGATTCTTGTCTGATACTTCTTCTACTTCGTCTCTTAATAAGTGCTCCTTGACTCGTATCATTCCCTTCTTTTGCGTCCTTTGTATTAACTTTTTTTAACATTGTTTCTTTGTCCCCTTCATCCGAATGTTTGATTCGACGACGATTCACCGCGTTACAATCAAATACCATGTCAATTTTCAAGCGAGACATCTCTTTTTGCACACGCTGACTCAAGCCATCCGTGTCCATCGTATCCAACGATGTATTGTCGCTATGTCGCAATTTATCCTTATCGTCGTCATTAACGTCTTTAGAAAGCGAAATCATTTTCCGCTTTCGACGTTGCTGCAGAACTCTATCCGATTCGGTATCCGACACGTACTTACGCTTAATACCTTTCTTGCTTTCGTTAGATTCTTCCTTGATGTCAGTGTCATCGCACGGACTCCGAGAACTGCTCGCACCGGCTCTTCCTTGACTATGTTTCATTCTCGATGTTTTCTGTACATTTACCGTACTTGAATCTTTCTGGTTCTCGTCAGCCTCGTCACTTCTTAACGACAAATTCGATCTTGCCGTATCGACTTTATCATTACGATGTCGTCGCTTAGCGCTATCGAACATTGACGGTGACGATTGCCGCTCGTGCGTTTTATCTTCAGGAAATTCCTCTTTTGACTCAAAATTTAATCTTTTTGTAACAGATGTTGTTGAGTGCACGTCTATCTCGTTGTCCGGTTCTGGAATAAATCCAGTGAACAATGGCGAAGTCAAGTGGGTTTGTTTAGACGTATTCTCATCGTGCGAGTCAGAATCTTTTCTCTCGGCTTCTTTCGTCGAATCTTTCTTTTGCTTCGCATCAATGATATTATCCCCGACGTTTCCATCTAACTTATTGCTATTGTTATTATTAATCATCTTGTCCATCAAATTAAGTTCACCTTGCATAACGATGATCTTATTTTCTTTGTTAGCATCATTATTAATAGGTTTCTGTGTTATTAAGTCGTTCTTTTTATTATTGGCTTTATCCAATTCGTTAATATGCTTAGCCTTGATGTCGAACCATTCCTGCAAGTTTTGGGTATTTTGCGAGGACGATTGAGACAGATCATTGTACAATGCCGGTATATCTTCTCTCTTCTTTTTCAAGGTTTCCTTTTGGTGCTCTGTCAAACGATTAATGTCAAATTTCAAATCTGTTTTTATGTACACATAATCCTGAAAGCAAATTTGGACATATGAAGAATGTTGTACAAAGAATTGTAAGAATTACGTAACGTGGTATAATATATAGTAAACATCACTTACTTGCGAATCAGGTTCAGGCAATATAAGTGCATTCTTTTCGTCCCTCTCTAATGGCTTATTAGATGCCGACTTCGTATTAACTGGTTTCCTATTTAAGAAACTACCAACTACACGCACGTCTTTTACTTTTCCCGTTTCTTCCTTTTTCTTTGCAGAATCATCACGTTTCGAGTGCGATGGCGACTTTTCTATCATTCCTTCTTTCTCATCTGAAATATACTTAGCAGTACTGCCTGAGCCATCCTCATTTCCAAAAACAGACCATGCTAAAGATCTTATGTTTGAGTTAGAATGTTGTATGGCTTTTAAAACTACTTCTTTATACAACGAGAAAATTTCCCGATGTATCCGTTTGTCAAGTCCTCTAAAAATGCTAATTACAGTTTCCCAAAGGCTTACAACCTATAAGTAATATTGCCAGTTTAAAGAAAACTATAGATAGACGAGTCGAAAGAGATGTTCTGTATGTAACAATATTAACATACTTCTTTAGAAAGTGTCTTCAACTGCAATTCAAGTACAAATTCAATTGCTGATTTACAAATTTGCAAATATAGCACTGCTTTATGCAGATTATGTCCATATACAGTAATAAGCATAGCCGACAACATCTTCAAAGTTACTTCACAGTTACTGGTTTGCATGTTGGTAAGAGCAATTGTTACTACATCTATTATTAATTGCATGATAGATGGAATTCCATCTTGTACTGAAACACATAAATTACAAAAAAAATGCACAATATTCAACTCAACATTATTCATTCATTATATATATATTCAATGACACAATTGACTACATACCGAATAAATGCTCGTAATTAATGGTACCCAATAAGACATCTAAACAAAATACAATGAAAGAACAATTGTTTTTGTTTAAATAAGTCTGAATCATACTTGCGATATCCAATAAAATCTCGTTTGGTTTCACTGTACTTATCGAACCTGATTGTATCTCGAATTCTTTATATAAAGATTTCCATACTTGCCCATATTTACATTTTCGCATTTCACAATCTTGCAACTGAGAAATTATTAATACATAAGAAAATAGCTACATAGCTCATTAAATATACAATAAGAGAAACATAAAATTCTATAAACCTGTTGGAAATTTTCCGAAGCTATACATTGAAGTGGGAATAACAAAACCGACTTCACAGTCTTAAAGTTATGTCCGTTTTTATCACCCTCATCGATCTTCTTAGAATTTGCTGTATACTTTGTCAATACCGTCGCTATTACAGCCCACAATTCTATGTAAAATATCCTGCAAAACATTGTTTATTGTCAAATATCTGAATATATATATGTGTTATAACATGTATTAATATGTACATACATACTATATATAATTAAAATTTCCCGTACGTACATATTTTCACGCGTATCACTCGCTGACTTCAGATTTGACATTATTGTTTGCAGACATCCAAACGTATGCGAACATGTAATTTCTGAACTAATACACCTCTGAAGAAGGCACTCAATATCATTGCAGCAGAAATTCCTATGATATGAAGATAATAAACGTTTAATTTACGCAGGATATGCCAGCGTATTCAAATTCAAGTCGTCTGAACTATACTTACTCTGGCACTTCGCAGAGTACTGGAAGTGATAACAGTTTCAATACCAACTCTGGTAATGCGCTATCAACAAACGCAGAAGCCTTAATGACTCGAACAAGATCTAGCAAAATTACATTGAAAATCATATCTTTCACCATGGATTTATCAAAATGGTTTCCCAATTCAGTTACAACTAGTATCACATCTCTAAACAGATGGTCCTGCAAAATTCCGCATGCAAAGTAAATTCCTGATAATTATTTCTTTTATATGTGTACACACACACACGCGCGCGCACACACACACACACACACACACACACACACACGCGTATGTTTATAACATAGTAATACGAAAATTAAATATGTGCTAGTAACCTTATTCTCAATTTTTAATTCTGTGATATATATCATTAGGCTTGTCCATAATATTTTTCCAAGCTGAAAACGATTTTTCATTTCTTGATCTGTGAGTTGCCCAAGAATGAGTATTGCCTCTCCTATACTGTGAGTAATGCTTTTGGAACACTCTTGAAAAACTGGATGAGTTATAACATGAGGGAGCCTTTCTTCTAACATTGCAGCGCAAACTGTAGAATTCTCTCCCCTTGAAACAATCAACTGATACAAGGCATCCACAGCAACCAGCTTTGTCTTTAGAAATCTTTTGCCTGGAGAGGCAACAACGTTAAATTTGGAGGAAAGTAATGGTGTATCTCCGAGCGGCCCGAAGCAGAAGTTTAGAAATTGCGTGATAACGGGAGTAACAAACTGCGTGATATCTTTGTAAAGTTTGATAATTAAATGCCACCAAACTTCTAATTTCGTCAACGAGATTAATTCCGTTTTGCTGTTCTTAGCGTTTAATGGAATACAAAGTAATTTTATTCTTCTGGCAGTAGCAAGTTCTTGATAGTCTAAAGCGAAGTTGTCGATCAATAATTTCCATGAGAGGAAAGCTTGTCTGCAATACAGTTAAGAAGAGCTATTAATTCATAATGAAAAAAAAAAATTGCTTAAACTAAAAACTGTAGTTTTTACCTGCGTATAATGGTATCGGTAGACTTGAAAGCCTTTTCTTCGACACTAAGTAAATTATTTATAAGATTAGCACCACGATGAAGATCCGTACCAAGAAGCTGGATAGTGACATTCCACTGAATGCTCCAATCAGTTTCGCACGCTGCTACCAAGAGCAACATACGTTTACAATACAAAGATTGTATATTTGTTTTATACTGAGCCCATTGTTCAGAATGATTTTTACGAATACGAAATGAGGAATTAGTTGCGATAGCTTGCTGCAAGACTTTCAGAGCAAATGAACGCTGACGTTTGTGTCCCATGTATGCCAATGTTACAATCTTATCCATCAATAATATATCAAACTAAAACAAAAAGATAGCATTTCTAATTTTTCAGTTACAAATTTTAATTTCAAACATCATTCAGGATACATAATTATGCATGTTCATACTTTCTCTATGTTTGGATCAAATGTTACAGCAGCCAGTCTGTATAATCTTTTTAGAAGATTAAGCGAATAAGCGACTGTATCCTCTTCTAATTTTTGTTCGTCCGATAATACATGATGTTCGACCTTAGTCAACATTTGCAAATTGTCTACGCATGCTGTTGGTGTTATCCACTCCATTGAACTAGGCTGTACACTGATCAGACATTCCTTAAAAAAATTTACAGCCTGTCCATCATTGACAGCTGCAGAAATAGCATTGTCTTCTATTACCTCCAACAGCTTAAGTATTTTTAATCTAAAACCAAAATGAGAATAATATCTGTGTAGAGGTCTAGGATACTCTCGCACAGAGAAGTCGATACATAGCTGGGTAAATTTTGAAAGGATGAATTTAACAAGACAAACCTTATTCGCTTATCTGTCTGCAACATTAATTCAAAAAGGTGTAAGGAATGTGCTTGAAATTCTTGCACAATGGCAGTAAGTGCTCCTAATGCCTCATACTGCATACTTCCTTCTTCCTTTGTAAATGCTTCTATAACCAACTTGCATAATTCTGTATATCGTTCTTCTTTAATAACACCACTCGATTCTAATTTCTTAGCTTGACTGCAAAATAATCATTGTTATTTTGTCATATGCAAATACTATTAAATCCAATATTACATTAAATCTTGTTATCTAGCAGAAACATATACATACATATGTATATACATAAATATATACATATTCATGTATATGGATATATAAAATTAATATAGCATTAATCATGAATATATTAATTGTGAGTTTTATAATTACAAATTTATTTGTTTGATTGTTAGCCCCTATATATACATATATATGTAATATATAACTCAACCAACAAGAGAGTTGGTCCTGTAACAATAATGAGAAATTCTACGATAATAGGAAAATGTAATACAAAGATGTGTGTTAATAAAAATGTTGTTTTCCATATCACACATCTATGCTCCTTCGCAAATTTTCCTTTCCCTCCTTTCTCCCTGCACTTCCTGCATTGCAAATATAAAAAGTGCAACATAAAAAAAGAAGAAATCGAAAGAAGAGGGTTTATCGTTTCTGACGAATTTTCTAGCGATTCTGTAACGCCATTCGTACGCCTCGCACACACACTCACCCACCCACACACACAAAGGGGTTTTAAATTTTTGTTGACATATTTCGTGTCGTAATCACTCCGTTTTACGCCATGAGACGCAACAACGATCGCCATACCTCCTATCGTATTGTCATGTATAGGAAAACCCAATGGGAACACGATCCTAATACTTTACCTGGAGATATAGGTTAAAGCTTCGCGCTTTTCTTTGACACTGCTGTTTTCCCGCAGCGTCTTCATCATCCTCGAGAAAATCGTAGTCGTGTTCATCGCCATCTCGTCGCGTCCTTCACCTCCTATCCCTTTTTCTTCCTTCTCCGATGCGACAACTACCGATGATCATTCATGTCTTCCCGCCTGTGCCGATTCTTCCCCCTCGAATCGCCCCACTCACAATGCCGCGGGAGATGCTCCTCGCGATCGTACAAAAATCCTCACGTCCGGGACGAATATGCCCAATACTGCTCTGATCAACGTGAGTTCGACGAAGCTACCGCCAGGGAAAAAAACGCGCCAACAATTCTCAGACGTGCCGCGAATAACACGGTAGGACGACACGTTCGTGAAATCTATATTCCGCCGTGGGAAATCGCGTTTCTTCTTCCAAGCACGTCGACGTTTTTTTTCGCGTCTCGTGTTTGCAGCTTGCGGTGGCGGCGCTTTCACTAAACAAGGAGAGCCTCGCGTTTGTTTGGCAGACACCGCACGGTTCGCGTGCCATCCGACTTCTCATAGGCTGCGTTCCCTTTAAGCTTGGTCTGCAATATACCCTTTGCGTCCTGCTTCTTGCTCTCTGTCTCTTTTCCGTGAGTAAATAGAAATTCTTAAGCCTGAACTACAATACGCTCTTTGTTTCTCGCTTCTTGCATCTCTCTTCCATGAGTAAGTAGAAACTTTTACAGAAAAAAAATAGAGAGCAAGAAGCGGAACGCAAAGAGCACATTGTAAGTCAAGCTTTAAGCCTGATCTACAATGTGCTCTTTGTTCCTTATTTCTCGCTCTCTATCTCTTTTTCCATCGGTGTGTCAATTCAGTTCAGTCACTGAAGTGAAGCCAAAGGCACACCGATAAGTAATGTTTCCGAATAGCCTGGGTGTTTCGAAACGGATCGAATAGGATTTAATTAACCAATCAAGAAAGAGCAAAGGTTTCTTTGATCATGATTGGTTAACGTTCGTTATTCCGCCTGTTGAACACGATTTCTGAACGCACCGCAGCGTTTCATTGCGTCAATTGGCGACACTGATCCTTCAAATTCGTGCTGGCCAATAAGAAATCACGAAACATCGCACCGCGTTAGCAGCACTGTTTTCAACGGTTCAAGCACCAATTTGAATAACGACTTCAGTTGCTGTAACGTGCGTGCGTAGATACAGTTGAATTCTCCCGTCGAATTTCTGCGATGTCACATCTCCAACAACGATACAAAAATCCGCGCAGAGGATTTGGCGACGCTGATCATAGTAGATCTGTACGCGCGTACTATCAAGAGAAATCACGCAAAGAAATCAGGACACAGGACTTCGCCAAGAATCGCAAATTGCACGATGTATCGACGCCCACCAGTCCACAACGTGGTAAGTTTGCAAATAATTTTCAATTATTTAATTATACGACTCCTATCGATAATTGGAATGGTAATAACTAGATTTATCATGGTCTTACATCCTCTTCATTCTCAGATTCTTGAATGCTTTATTTATATTCATGTTAATTTCGAACTTATCGAGCAATTAAGAATAAGATATCTGTTATTTTTAGCAGAGGACAAACCTAGGGTTACAGGTGACCGTGCGAAAAAATTAATGAGATGGAAGGAAGAGCGTGATAGGAAAAAGAAATTAGAGAACTCTAAGAAAAAACCTGTATTTAAAGTTGGCGTTGTTCATCATTCCCTCTATTCTCCTGTAGCTAAAATTAATACTGCACCAGATAAAATTGTGAAATCCAGCCAAGCAAAATATTCAAATGATAAGAAACGAATAACAAGAGCTACAGAGAAGAGATTGCTTGCTAAAGCAGCAATGATGAAGCAAAAAGCACCAGCTACAAATAATATAATGCCTGTAAGTTCAACAAGACCTCTGGACATCAAGAAACCAACACCTGATAAGTTTCGGAAATCATTTGCTCCTAATAGTCACAAGTTTAGGCCACCATCTGGATTACCAAAGTTGCCGCTATTCGGTGTTGTAGCGATAGAAGAAACACCTTCAGAAAAAGGTATTTTCTTTGAAAACAAATCAGGAGATCAGACACAACATACAAATGATCAGAAAGATGCATCAGGAAAATTAAATACGCAAGATCTTGATCTTAATGCTGCATCAAATCGGAAAGATTCTGTGGATTCAAAATCGCCAGCAAATAAACAGAAGTTAAATGAATCAGATTCTAATTTAAGCGACAGCACATCTGAACTAAAGGAAACAAAAAATGTATCGTTGAACGAACAGGACATACAAGAGGAAAAATCTTTGTCAACCAATATCGATACGGAGAATTCAGTACAAATGACTCCTAAATTTGATCAATCTTTTATGAAGGAAAACTGTGAAGATCTCATTATGTTTTCGCCATACCTCACGTTAAGTCGTGGTAAAAAGAATGCTAGAAAGGAACAGATGTTAAGGCTTGGCATTAGTAATTCGCCATCAACTGATATCCCAACCAAAAACACGGTAATGAAAAATCTAAACATATCTGTTGAAGAAGAGGAACGCACTGCTCAGTACTTCAAATTTCTCTTGAATAGGGAAATAACTAGACTTAAGGAGCTTTGTACTAAATGGATGAACATCCGACTGGAAAAGGGTGTCCCAGAAGATGCTATGTATGAAATAAGCCAAGCAGTGGGACAGACCAATTTGTTGATGAATAAGAAGTTTGAAAGATTCCGCAATCTAGTGTCGGATTGTGAAACTGGCAAGGGACAAATGCTGGTAACATGCAAGGATTTACAAGGATTTTGGGATATAACATATATGGAAGTCAGGAATTGCGATTTGCGATTTGAAAAATTGGAGCAACAACGTAACAGAGAATGGCAGGAGGAGCAGTCCGCTATTGTCAAGCCTGCAACGAAGAAACGAATGACTACTAAGAAACAAATTGTATCATCAAAGCCAAGTTCATTGCGATCAATAATATTAGCTGCTAGACGAAAGAAGATGGCAGAAACGTCAAATATAGAAGATACGTTGCTGCAAAATCCGAGTATCGGTAAAGAGCATTTATTGCCATCACTGAATAGCAAGAGGTCGATAGCTTTTAAAGAGAACGCCGATATTCGACATACAAGAAAATCCATATCGATAGATGGTTTTAAATCGGCTCCTACCAAACGCGATAGCTTTAAGGCAAATTCGACAAAAATTGAAAAGGTGCAATTTTCCGATAAAATTACGAGAATGAAGAGTCCATTGACAGTTATGAAAATAAGTCAAATGTGTAAGACACCGGAAATTCAATTAGATGACACAATATCGTACATTAATTCCGATCAAACGCCAGGCAAGAGTATATTAAAGAAAACAGAGATTATAGAGAAAAAAGAGATTATAAACAAAGAGATTCGCTTAAGATCCGCGCACAAAGTCTTATTTGATGATCAAGTAGCCTCGACTGAAGCCGATGATAAAGAAACACAAATTAAGAAAAGCTTGAGCGTTGCATTAAATAGAATAGACAGTCTCGAGTTGGATGACATAAGTCCTGAAGAATGCATTAATGTTGAAAGAAAATTGATCTTTGAAACCGAGGACTCAGATAGCACGGACAGTCTTGATTTGTTGCCATCTGAAGTGCAAACACTACTTGAAAAAAAAAGAAACACATCCAAATCATCTGCGTCATATATCCCTGACTCTGATCCACTGGATCCTCTGAAAGACATAACATCTGCGATAGCTCTTAAAGAACCATCGCCAAAAGATAATGTAAAGACTAAGTGTAGGACAAGTTTAAGACGTCGATCTCAACGTAAGAGAGCGACAAACAATGGTAAGATGGAAACTCCATATATAAATATTATGCCTCCAACGCCAGCCAACACTGAGACACCTGTCAATCTGGAAACAACTTTCACCATAGAAAATTTGGAACAAGAACTAGAGGTAGAAGTGAAAACACTGAGAAATAGAACTATTACGATAAATGACACTCCAAAAACTAAAAGAATGAGTAAAATAGTAAGCACTATTGTTTTTATGAGTTTTATAAATTTTTTATTTCAATGTTTATAACATGATATGTATATTTCAATATAAAGTAGTGTATTTTATAAGATATATTTCTAATAAGAACTTTTCTGCACATATTTCTGTAAATATAACTTAATATGTATTTAACTTGACATATACTTTAATATATATTTAATATAATCCTTCAATTATAAATCGAATCTAACTATTAAAATATTATTTTTCTCACAGATGACCCCGAAGAAAGAAAGTGATAGTAAAAAGGAGAATGAGAGTCCTGTGAAGTCAAATAGAAGGAAGTCGTTAAAGTTATCGCAAATAGATGAAGATGTAAAAAATGTAGAGATTAACAAGAATAGTTTCAAAAAGAGAAGATCGTCCCGGAAAAGTGTTGCGTTTAATGGTAAAATTTTTAGATCATAAAACAAGATAATCATAACAACTGCACATAATCATTATAACTGCACGTGCATTTACAATCGTACATTTATTATAAAATAATCTAAGAATTTTACAGTTGAAACATGTTTGATTTGCGCTGAAAATAAACCAGTATTACCTATGACTCCTCATTCGAAACGTGGGACACCATCGAGACAAAGTCGAAGCAAACGTGTGTTTGATGAAAACCTTTCATTGCAGAGAACGCCAAGATGTAAGTCGTAATCATAACGTACAAAGGAATGTAATACTATATACGATAACTTGTACTAATCGAAATTTATTTCAGCTCTTAGTCGGGTTACGAGATCTCATACGAAAAATTAAATCTGCCTGGCAACAGTATACTGTTTGTAAACTAAATAACCTTGATTGGTATATGTTACATTGTATATGTACGTGTTTATTTTATTATTTTATACTAGACGTATTAGATTATTTGTTTATTGTAAGTATATAATTGTAAGCTATATTTTTTAATTAATATTGATTGAGAGAATAAAGAACAACTCTCCCAAGGTCGCGTAACATGAAACTTCACTCGTTCTCTGAACAGTAGAACATCTCTATCCTGCAAAAATTGCATTCAACTTGTGTCAAGCCCATATCAGACTACAAATTGAGTATTGCAATCAGACCAATGATATAGATTAAAAGCAAGATTTAGATTACCTAATTGGACCGATTAACATAAGGGGAACATAAAGGTACTTCGTATCCGGTCCATGACCTCTCCTATTCTCTTCTTTGCTTTTAAGATAATTGATACGTCAAATCATTTTCTTAAGAATCTCTAATCTATAATCTGAACGCCATCTTGGCGTTCTGAACTTGACAGCGACTTCAAAAGCACATGATTTCCTGTAGCCAAGATAAATTTAAATTTAAATATGTACGAAATATTGATATGCACAAAGATGTGCATATCAAATACGCAAACCAAGAGAAAGAGAAAGAAAATAACGTATTATTAACTAAAAAAATTTACGAACATTAGCTATGTAATTTATTGTATTGTTCGTGTTTTATGAACATAAAGGTACTTCGTATCCGGTCCATGACCTCTCCTATTCTCTTCTTTGCTTTTAAGATAATTGATACGTCAAATCATTTTCTTAAGAATCCTTTTAAATTTTAGCTGCATATTGGTGAAAATATTACCTACATCTGTAAAATTAGAAAACGATTGATCATTCGGAAGCTGAAATATTCGCTGAAGATGACACTTTTTATATTTATTTTATATGTGTTAAGGGAATATTTTAATCTAGATATCTATTTTCAAGCTGATTTTTGGGAATTAAAATAAGAAAAAACTATTAAAGCTACAGAGCTTGGGGTTTTACATGGATATTATTCATGTTTGAAATAATATTCCAAATTTTTATAAATCATTGTATTAAAAATTATATGAACTAAAGATCAACGCACAAACCGTATCGCGAAATATGCGTTTAATCAGACGTATTGATTGCATGTTCTAATTACTCGAAATAAACATATAAACATTTTTTGCAATCTATATGAGTGTAGCTGTCACTGGAACCTTGAAAAGTTAAAGTATGAATATTTTTAACGAAATTGTAATTATTGACAAATTTAGGTTCGTTTTTTTCGCAATACATAATTTTGTATAACAAATATATATATATATATATATTTATTTATTTATTTATTTATATTTATATATATTTATATATTATTAGGTGGTAAACTTAGTTCCTGCGGTTTTTTTGTTTAAAAAACTCATTTATTTCGACATCAAAAGCAAAAAATACATTAATCGAAGTATTTTCCCTCGCTAGCTATACATTTTTCCCATCTTTCGGGCAACGCGTAGATTCCGCGACGATAGAACGATTGGTCTTTTGATGCAATCCATTCGTCTATCCATTTTCGCACATCCTCGTAATTTCTGAAGTGTGTATCCACCAAGCCGTGCTGCATCGACCGGAACAAGTAATATTCCGAAGGAGCTAAGTCTGGTGAATACGCTGGGTGCGGGAGAACTTCCCACTCGAGCTGCATCAGTGTTTCTTTGACGGCTTTGACAACGTGTGGTCGAGCGTTGTCGTGCAAAAGCATGACCTTACGTCGATTGCTGGCTATTGCTGGCCTTTTTTCCAACAATGCTTCATTCAGACGGTTTAATTGTGATTGATATTGATCCCCCGTGATACTTTCGTTCGGTCTCAATAGCTCATAATAAACGACGCCGTGCATATCCCACCAAATGCAAAGCATTGCTTTGTGGCCATGAATATTTCTCTTTGGTGTGGATGTTGATAGTTGGCCAGGGTCTACCCATAATTTTCTTCGTTTAGGATTATCGAAGTATATCCATTTTTCATCGCCAGTCACTATGCGCCACAAAAAACTCTTCTTTTTCTGCCTGGCGAGCAGAGAAATAGAGATGTTTAAGCGATTCGCAATGGCATTTGCGGTTAATTCGTGTGGTACCCATTTTCCCTCGTTTTGAATTTTTCCCATTGCATGTAGATGTTTGGAAACAGCCATCGGAGTAACATTTAATGCTGCAGACAATTCTTGGAGCGTTTGAGTAGCGTTTTTGTCCAATAATGCCTGCAAATCGGTCTTGCGACTTTTGTCTTTAAACTTTTTCGGTTGGCCTGAGCGTTCTTTATCATTGACATCAAAATCACCAATCTTAAATCGCTGAAACCATACTTGGCATGTTCTTTCCGATGGAGCATAATTGCCATAAGCTTCGAAAAGCAATTTATGAGCTGCAGTTGCAGTTTTTTTTCAAGTCAAAGTAATGAAGCAGCACATGTCAAAAAAACAACTTATCGCGTTCCATATTTAATCAAAAGAAAAAATAGCACTGCTCGCTTAAATGAATCTCTTCGCACTGAATTTTATTGACAAATGTCTAACCTCTAAAATGCAGCCAGTTTCAGATGTCAAAATAAATTACATCTACAACTAACGTCATCTAACTGTGAGCCGCAGGAACTAAGTTTACCACCTAATACTTTCTATTAATGTACATCTTTTTTAGCTGAACTGATAGATAAAGCATTAATAAGAAACATCTTTTTTAGCTGAACTGATAGATAAAGCATTAATAAGAAAAATAAAAAATAAGTCATATCTCCGTGTTTGTAATATTGTGTATATATTTGTTTTAATTTCGCTCAAAATTAATATTTATTGCTTAGTTAAATAAATTTAATGAGAAGTTTTTTTCAGCAAATAAACTGATGAAGGCTCTGGAATATCGCCACTGGAAACCCGGCATTATACCGGGCCACTACTTGAACGACATCTGCTTTCAGTTAAATTCAATGATTATAAATCTTTGAATAGTTTTATAAATATTATTTTTTTATGATCTACTCAAACGTGAAAACTTTGGACAATGGCTGTTTCTACGGACGTTGCTACGGTGCGCGTTCCCTATAAATTTATTTACTTTATATATATTATAAAATATGTGAACACTGTTTCATACTTTGAGAGATAACCTCCAAAGCAAAACAAGCCCCCTCGTGTGATTTAAGAAGGTATACAAAAGGAGCTCACTTCATATTATGTTTTATCTTTTAGATCAGAGCACAAAGATACTTAAATGCACCGTTAGTGGAACGATGCAAGGATCTGGCTATACTGATAGATGAGTCGAGCACAACTGAGCTGCAACTTGTTTTTCCTCTGCTGATAGATTCTTTATTTGGAATAACGGACAATATCGGATGGGGTCTACGTAATGTTACACTCCAGAGAAACCCACAAGAGTATGAAGCTCTCTGCAATTTTCTCGGCCCTCAAGGGCCGATGTTCTCTTTGTGCTACAAACTACTTCCAGACTGTTACCTGAAATATAATTTCCCAGTGTCATATCTTCCAGTAAGTCTAATAGTTTGTTTTATGCTGAATATGTGTATATATATATATATATATATATATATGTATGTGTTTAGATATGTTATAGTTTTTATTCTTACAAATTTCTTAATATTTCTCTTTTCAGTCAAAAATACGCTCCTTGTTAGAGGAAGCTGTAATATCACCATTTTATCTTGACAAGATCAAAGATGATCAAGGAACACGTGTCCCATCAGTTTTATCCATGAGTATCCTTTACTAGATATTGTATATTTACCATGCTATACATATAACGGTACTTTATTAATGAGAAATGTTCCTTAATGTTGGCACATATCCCTTTGAATATTACATTTTTCATTTCGCATACCATTTGACCAATCCTTGGCTGCAACTTCTACAACGAGAGAATGTATGGGTAAATTGGGAAACCGTGTATGTTCAGTTAGCGCACTGCTATTTATATCATTTTCTTCCGAGAGACAATACTGCAGTTCTACCAGTGATTGGGCCGTATGTCAAGAAAACTCCTCCGAGAAAATTGACTCAGTCACCGGAATACAAGAGGTAAGGGGATACAATTTGTCGCAAAACACAAGTCAAATATAAAGTACGTTATATATTTATACGTCCTAAATTTCAATCAGAGATTGTCATAGATTACAAACTCCAAGACTTTTGAGAACGTCCATATTATCGCCAGGATCGATGAGTCCTGGGGCGGGAGTGTCGCAACAACAGTGCTTACCCCAAGTGTGGAGAAGTGAGACTGTGGTGCAGGTTTTTCTAGACTTTTGGCTGGAGTACACGGAAGATGAACAGCTGACTTCTCCATTAAGTGTGGCATTTATGGCATCGATGCCACGACGAGTAAGTCCCTTCGTGCAACGAATGAAATCCAGAGTGAAATACGACATACGTGAAAACAATTTCTAATTTCAGCATAGTGTACATTCTGGAGAACATATACGCCTTGTGCGAGCGTTCATAAAAACACTACATGAATTTACAAATAGCGCTACCGGAGACAAGAGCGCGATGGATGAGTTGAAAAGGTACCGAGGCATTTCAAATATATCTTACATTCCGCTACCTTTTGCTACTATGTTTCTTCTTAATGTTATTTTCTTATTGTATCCTCTCCGCCAGAATAATTCTTCCCTCGGTTCAGGGAAAGATATATACATTTCTGCGAAAAGCTATATATCATTGGCCATTGGACAGTTCGTTTAGATTAATACTGGAAGCTTGGTTAAGCTTCGTCCAGCCGTGGAGATATGTTCCAGGAATAACATATACTAAAGAAGGGTATATGCTTTATTCACGTCACCCTCAAAGGCTATCCTTTGACCCCGCAATTAAAGAATTTCCTTTAACGCTTACAGTAAAGCAGAGGAGGAAGAAAGAGGCAAAATCCACGATATCGACAGGTGGATCGCTTTCGTTGCTAACAATCTGTTGGCGTATACGGCTATATTCCAACAATTGCTCCCACGATTCATGAGGACTGATCTGGTAGCGCCCAAGAATGCTTTGATGTTATTCAGAGTCACAAAAGTATGCTCATCTCTCACGACAATATAATTCTCTCTCTCTCATACTTGAAGATACATCTATTTGCTCGACTTTATCACGGTATGTATTCGCTATTACGCAGGTATTTTCGCAGCCGCATTTAGCAAAAATGATATCCGAGGTGGAGAGCTGCATGGACGACGTAGGCTTAAGCAGAGGCCGGTTATCTACCAATCAGTGGACCTCGATTGTCAGACAACAAATTCTCGAATTGGAAGGTCCGACTTATCAATACGTGCCTATGTTTTCATCGGCCATCACTTCACAGGTGTCAATCACTTTTTCATTCGAATTGAATCGGCTACTACTTACCGGTTTTAATCGATGGATCCACTCGAGATGGACTCGTTGAGAGCATATATGTTACAGATTGTATGGTTTTTGAGCACCATTAAGCA
Source organism: Dinoponera quadriceps (assembly GCF_001313825.1). Taxonomy (NCBI): domain Eukaryota; kingdom Metazoa; phylum Arthropoda; class Insecta; order Hymenoptera; family Formicidae; genus Dinoponera; species Dinoponera quadriceps. Next base: position 307,058 of record NW_014556168.1, read on the forward strand.
AGCGCATCTAACGGCGACCAGTTTGATCGAGGCTCTGGAAAACAGGAGGAAAGGGAGGCCTCTTTTCTTTTCTATGTTGGAGTTCTTCTCTTGCGACGATTATTCCTTGGACGACATCGGTATAGAAGAGCGACGACGCGTTCCTGTGTTCCTGGTCAATGCCCAACAGCAGCTCATAGATATATTTCAAGTGAATAGATCTCTTATCAATGCTGGTCCGCATTTCTCTTTCTCTGTGTCTTAAACGGTTTCACACGCGACTACGACTACTGTTGCAGATCAAACTCGAGGACATTCCGCAAGTCGCTATAGTGGCGGATCAAGAATATCACGACAGCATTTTGTCGACTTCCTTCTGCCAACAGTCACAGGTACGGCTTATTTCCATTTCGGGTCGTTTACAAAGGGTACGTCTCGCGGAGTTCTCCATTAATCAGACGCGAATGATGTTCAGACGGAACCTAGCCTCGATTCGAGTAAACCGGGTGTTTTTGTGCCGCTGCAAGAGGGTAGGCAAACGTGCCGGTACATCGAGTACATGGGCGACCCGGAGTTGCAGCCGGTACGGACGTACGAGTGCGCCTTTCTCGTTAGAAATTTCTACAAGCTGTGCTGCTACATCAATCACAAGGTATCGCACACGCGTATTCCTAATCACTTGAGCGCCTGGAAGCGTGATACGACATTGTTATGCGATAGTTTAACATAATTACTCTGCTTTTTTCGTGTTTCTTGTGCACATAGATCTTGCGTAAATGTAAGTGCGATTTAAATGTGAGTGCAATGAACGCACACTATTTTGTTTTATCATATTTAGCGGAAAATCTAACCAAAAGATCTATACAAATTTTTCTCCAAAATTTTCACATCTCTTTTCAGTGAAATGCTATGCAATGCATTTTTTTCTAATTCCTCTATATTTACTCACAGCAATCGATCCCACTTGCTATTCTATGTACAAAAATGCTAACGTGATATTATCGAAAAATGAATACTTTACGAGATATTTCATATTTTAAACTGAAAAATATCAAATTAAAAAGTGAAATATCTCACATTCGTTTTTCGATAATCTAACTCTAGTATTTTTATATGCAGAAAAAACAGAGGAATCGATTTGTGTTTAAAAAAAAAAAATACATGATTCAATTTTTAAAAGTGAAGTTGACCTTGAAATGACCTTCAATTATTGAATATAGAACGAAGTTAAGGTCACTTATGTCCCTCAAAACCCTATATATAATCTTTGTCTGAACTATTTTTGTTTTGTTAATTCGTTCTCAAGATATCCCATTGTTTCCATTAAAATTGGACACCTTATATATAATAATTCTGTATAGTCAAATGTAAACTTTGTAGAATGAAGTCGATATTTTGCCGGTGAAATTGTCAAGTGTGACCTTTAAAAAAACGACTAAACGTGCAATCATACATAAGTTCTTGACTATAATTCATAATTCGCCCGTAGTATCAGCACGACATAACCGCGCTGTACAGCAGACGGAGCTTCTTCGGCACTGTTTGTCGGCAACTGCTCGTGCCGCCGACCACGGTCGTCAAGTTGCCGAAACGAACGCCGTACGGATTCACCAGCGGCTGCGAGGAACGGCTGCCGGCCCGTTTAAGTTTACGACCCTTGGCCAGTTACACCTTCCTCTTGGTTGTGATGCTCGGCATATTCGCAACATGGATTTTCAAGTACTTGAAAACTTACGTATAATGCTTCCATTGCATGTTACGTGTCGTTAAATCAAACCAGGTGCTTTAAGAATATTTTCCTTCACACAGCTACAGCCCGTTCGCATTTCTGGGATTCGCATTCTGGGTGTGGATTATGTACATAATCATGCGTGCGATCTTGCAACATTATTTCCTACCAGGCTCAAATACCACCAGATCGAGCGCAGACACGTACCTCGTTAACCGATAACACTTTCGGTTTCCGACAGTTATATATGTAACAACTAAACTACTTTCATAATTTTATATGCTATGATTATATGTAAGCTACTGCTCCAAGAACAATTGTGTTTACATTTACGGATTTATTTATAATCATGTGGCGCAAAGAGGGAACGTTTGTTATATAAACACGAGAAAAGAATAGGAAAAAAGAAAGGTAAAATAAAAATAAAAATGATACCTAATCGCGCTATACTTTCTTCCTTCCTGGCCGTCAACCTCGCCCCGTTGTGCATATCTTGCCGACAAATTAGCTAAGAAAAATTGCTTTATTCCCTCATGTGAGGGGAAAGTCGTCTAAATGTAGCGCCAATTAGACGTAATTTTTGCTTACCGCGCACAGGACTCGTGATGAGTAATGGAACAACGAGCTCTATACCTTTCTCACACGAATCAAGGTTGCCGTTTGCTCGAAACGTATGGCGTTATCAATTATTAATTCATCGATCGTCCCGCGCGTTTGTGCACACGCGCATCCATACCAAAGGCGCCGAAACGACTGCGGCATGCGCACTTCTTGCGCACTAACGGGAAGGCCTAATCAACTCGATGAGCACACCGAGAAAAATAAGCCGTCGTCTCATTAGACAAATTAAATCTGAAAACTGGTCGCGAATCCTCGATCGATGAAGCATCGGGTATGCAGCTAAGAGGATTAAAGCTCGATGCGCAAAATACACCGACGCGATGCGCGAAATACACTCGCGCACGCCACCGATCCCTTTAATCATGAAATGAATAAAGGATTTCACGATTTAATCGTGAAATGATTAAAGGATTTCAACGATTTAATCGTGAAATAATTGGCGCATCGATGACCGAACTGATCGCTGCGTCGCATCGGCGGCGAATAGAATCTAAAAAAGGTCTTTCACTTTCTACTTATCGCCTCCCTCCTTTCTGAATAATTAGTAACACCAGTCAATATAAAAATTGTATCTTGTATCTAAACCGCCAATTCTAGTTAATTTTGTAGCGCTGATCACAAATATAACAATTAAAATTGAAATAATCCTAATTTCCAATATATAAAACAAAAGAGAATTTGATATTTGGAGCTTTCGTGATGCGAAAAGAAAATGTCTTGAAAATCATTTCTGTTGAAGCTAATTTTTTATTTTGAGGTGATGTATATGGCAATCTTGCATGAGTGTATGAATAAGATATGTGTTTTAACTCCCTCTGTCGAAAGATAGAGACTATTTCTATTCTTTCGTTTTGTGTGTGTGTGTGTGTGTGCGTGCGTGCGTGTGTGAAATTCTTTATTTTGAAATTGTTAAAAGACCTAATGTGACATTTAAAAGAAATTTTAATTTTTCTGACAGTCAGAAAAGAATCATAAAAATCAGAAATTATAATAAAAAATATGTTCTGTTGTTTTATTTTCATACTTTGTATTATTAATTTGCAAAAATTAAAATATAGTCTATTTCTTGAACTATAGCTAAATAATTTTTTATTGTCATTTTCTTTTTCAATACATAAACATAAATAAAAAAAATTCAAATTCAGAAAGGATGGAACTTATAATACGAAGTTTGTCGAGTGTAATCAAAAATATTTTCATCGACGAATATATTTGTTTTCCATACATATACTGTATATATATAAACGTTTATACGCACGTGTATGCGAACGAATATGTAATCATTTATTTATCAAGAGAGAAAGAGAAAGAGGGAGAGAGAGAAAAGAGAAAAGTAGCACGTTGATTTATAATCTCTACAGCCGGCCTGTAATAAAAGTAAAGCATACAGCGAACCCAACACCGCGTGCGCGTTACGCACGTGGAAGTAAGCTTTTAATTGGACGTTTTTAAGTATCACACCGGGTGTCCACACATCCTTACGACGCCCCGACGCTCTTACACGCGTCTTTCCTGCGTTCGTAAAGAAAGTAAAACGGTCTGATTTATTTACATTTATACTAAATAAGGCTGATATTACTCCTTACGAGCCACACTTTGTCTTCGCCTCGTTAAACCCGCTCGAACGTCTTTACGAGCCACCTTGCTACATTCGGGCATGATTATTTATGCAATTAGAAACCGATTGTTCGCATTTTCGTTTATTTTTCTCACGAACATTTCAGCTGCAAATTAATTGCAATCTTTGATTGGGAACAAAATTGATTACGAATTTATGAGTCTTTAGCCAGAGAGATTTCACAAAGCTATAATAATTTATTGAAATAATAATAATGTGGATTCTCACAAATAGAACAGAATATCACGATAACGTCAAATTGATGAGAAAATGACTGTGAAAACTCACTTTTCGATTATTTTTTCATTATTTTAGCGTCATTATTTTCTATTTTACCTGGGTTATGAATATCAGTCTGAATTTCGATTCAGGTATCTTCTTATTCCTGGTAGTTAACAAACACCAACCAACAATACCAAGTAACATCATAACAATGTTATAATTTTCCATTCCATAATTTAATTATATTAACAGTTATATATAACTGTTATATACAATACATGTTTTATATTATACTTATATTGTTGAGTGGGAAACTGTAAAAATTGATGTAATGTTACTATTAGTTGATGTTTACTAAGTAATCCAGAAAAAAATGTCCTATATATATATATCATATATATTATGATATATAATTATATATAACCATAAAAAATTATATAGAAAAATATAAAATCGTGTATAATTCTTTATATGATTACATATAATTTTACACAATTATAATTTTCCTTCAACTAATATTTATTTACTTCCTCCATATTTCCGCATT
>NW_014556168.1:312450-337266 GCF_001313825.1 Dinoponera quadriceps
ATTTATTTACTTCCTCCATATTTCCGCATTTTTTACTAAAGCCCTAATTTTATTTTCTATCTTTAACTTTTCGAAATTTTCTATTTTTAAGTAACTGGGCTCTCTTTTCCTTCTGTCTATTATCCTATAATTTTTATTAAACTTCGCTTCAGAAATTTTACTATCCTCCTATTGTCTCTATATATACCTTTCCCTATTTATTATCATTTCCTCTATGTTCACTCCTTTATCTCTTAATTCCTCCACCGCTCTAATGTCCCATCTATTCCTGTTATGATATCTTTCTCTTTTCATCTCATATTTATCTTTTCATTCATAGGTCTCTTTTTCTTTTCAACAATCCTTTATAAAACAGTTTTTGTTACTTTTAAATATCTTTTCCTCGTATCTTGTGGCTTTTATTTCTCAACCTACCCTTAATTTATCTGCCACTTAATTTTCTTGATATCACCTTGGTATACTTTGATGTAAAATTATATACAATCATAAAAGGAATTATACATAATTTTATATATTTCTCTATGATTTTACATATGAAAAATTTTTTACCGGAAATTTTTTACGCGTTGGACATGCGTTAAGATCGAAAACACTTTGTCAAATGATTTGACACATCTGTAAATATATGACGTATCGTTACCACACCCTACATCTTTCATCTTGACTTTACGATCCACCATCCCACTCTCGGCCGCTCCAAGTACTCGTTCCTAATAGTGACACTTGCGTAGACACGATCTGAGAAACGCGTATTGATTAATGCGATGCCGACGTGGGCTCGATTAAATATTTGAAAAGCCAACAAGAATTGCTAGCGGCGAACCGATGTACATCACGACATATATGTCGTTCTCCATTCAATAATGAGTACACTCGGTGGCCGACACGGCGGACGTTCTCGAAACATCCCGGATCTTCGGTCGAATTATCGAATTATCCGACGATGGTGTGACAAATAAGCAATTGTAGCATCAAAGGATAATAGGCTGTACGGTATCGTACCTCGAGATTCGGTCCATCAAACTCGGCAGAATTCGCGGGACGCTTTAACGTAGGAAACCAAAATATCGGCTCGGTTGAGTCCTCGGTTCATTTTTCAACGATGCATTAGTCGTATTAAACCATTAAATAACCCGCGGTTCCAGGGTGTGTTTACATGGCCGGTGTAACGCGAACACGACCCATTTTCGATTTAGATCGCGCGCGGCAACCGCTCTCGTGGCAGCGCGCGTCGCGCGCGACAGAGGAGGCATTTAGCTCCACAGCGCAATTAGAGATCCTTTATGCAATGTCAAGCGCTCCGTTATACGCCAGTTACGGACAATGAGTACACGCGAATTACCACGAATGGAGCCGTTCACTGTTCGTTAAAGCCACTCGGCAGGAATGTCCAGGTTGAACCGGCTTTCCGTTGCTTCCTCGCGACGCGTCGCTCGGACACGCGGTGGTTGTTACTTTCGTTGTTGCTCGTTGTTGTTAGAATTGTCGGGCGAAACGCCTCGCGTCTATCTGTATTTACTGTACGAGGCATTCGGCAGAGCCAGGTCGCGTTCAACAACTTCACCTGGGTGTTAACGTGAAAACTCGCGCCGTTCGGAAACGTTCGAAGTGTACCAATGGTGACAACGATGTCGTTAGGTATAACAGCTGTCACACATTTGTAGATTATACTCTGAATAAAAAAGTTCTGCATCATTTTGCAAATGACACATAAATTTTTAAGTTATTAATTAAGAAAGTCTTTATACATGGCCATTTTCAATGAATAATAACTCAAAATTCGACGTGTTGTTTGCAAAATGTTAGAAGACTTTTTATTCATCTCAATCCATTCTACGCCCTCATTAAGTTTATCCGTGTTGATCTGAGACACCCTGAAAAATATTCTTGTTGCATGAAAAAGCATCTTCACGTACTTATGCTAATTACGATGCAGACTCAGTAACCAAGAAGTCACTAACATTATTACAATGATATTTTATAACATTTTTGACGTTTTCAAATATATAGTTTTTAATGTTGTGTAACATAATATCATTATTAGCCATATTTGACTGACGTTAAAAATCATATTTCTTCATCATGATTTTAATGTTTAGAAATATTACATTATCAAGTAACAGTTTAAAAACATTTATAAAATGTCATATTAAAATGTTGATAACATTCACACGAAATCGATGTTTTAAAAGATCGATTTAATATCTTTTGCTCAGTGGGGACAACCCGAGAGCACAATAAGCTAACCGTTGCCCAACGTTGGGTAACGGCTAGCTAATCAATTTGTATTTCTCGGAAGCATATATCGAGGTAGTTATCTATTCTCTTATCGTGGACTGAAGTATGGTTGTCCATATGTCGAAATTGCATTCCTTATTCTTAACACATATATATTTAATTCTTCCTCCCTTACTCTCCTTTCACTATATCTGAGCCTTTGTCCGGGACTGCCTTTTGCTCGCCATTTCTTACTCATTAGTTCCCGAAACTATTTGCATGAGAGAAACCCGCTCCCACCAGCGTTCACTCCTTGCTCTACCCTGAGGACAATATTTCCGCAGGAGAACGCGGCCCTACAGAAGCGAAACGATCTTCATTTTTCGCGACTTCCACTGACGAAGCGCGTTCACGGGGACACGATATCGCCTTTCGGACGAATGTCCGAGCGCACGTGCACTCACTCGCGTGTAACCGACGCGTACTGAAGAATCCTGCGGAAAGGAGAGTGAAAAATGCACAGACTTGCACGGGTTCGGTCATCCTTCACGCGGTAATTCTATTCCCGTTTTATCTTATCGACGCTCAATAAACGGGACGGGAATCTGAATGTCCGGTTCGGCTCGCGACGGGCCGACGAGGAGGAAGCCGCTTGGCGGCTGTTTATCGCCGCTTGTTCGTACGCGCGCGATCGTACTTACTAATTAACGATCGCCGTTGTGTGCATCCGCCTGCGCCTTTCGCGCGGAAGGTGCGCCGCATTCGAATGGTCCGCGAATGTTGTTTCCTCGATCCGCTGCCGGCGACTTCCAAGGGCGATTCAGGCATCGGAAGAAGCGGTCGAGTCAATGCGATTTCTCGCCGGAGTCCGGAGTCGTGCCAAGTTTCCGGTTTCTATTGCGAACTCCCCGAGCCCGACGATGTGAAATTGAGTTTTTCCCCGACGGAGGATCCTCCCGAGAGAGAGAGAAAGAGAGAGAGAGAGAGAGAGAGAGGACTGTAGCTTCAAAACTGCAAAGCACAAAAGCGGCAAAAATTGAGCGAAAACGGCAGAATCTACGAAATTTAAACCGAGAGGAAAGGAAGTGGCCGAGGCGGTCGGTCGCAGTATTTGAAAGCCAGCGGTTAAGTGCGTGCGCTTATTGTGTTTGTTCGCTGTACCGACTTGCGCGATCGCATCGGCCGCACGCGCCTGCTTGGCGTTTCTTGAGCGTTTCGACAACGGAAGCGGAAGAAGCATCGGCCGGTCGGTCCGGAGATTCCACCTCCACTTCCATCCTGTTCCCTTCTACCACGAGGAAAGTTCACTACCTCAGTTACACGCGACGGGGTTGAGAAGGCGGACGCGTTCGTTCGGCGTTCCATCCTCCAGCGGCGCTTCGCGCGCCCTTCGCGTGTCGCGGCACGGAGAAAGAGAGAAAGAGAGAGAAAAAGAAAAGGACACCTCATATCGAGCGTGTTTTTTTTCGTCCGAGGCAACTTAGCGGAAAATAAATATTTGTAGCGGCCGTGGAGTGCGAGAAAGAGAGTCGTCGATCGATCGTCGCTCTTATCGCGAGGCGGCTCGAAAAGTTTTCCCGCCCTTTCAGTAACGCCGACGGAAGGACGTGACGGCGCATACACGCGCACACACACACGCTCCGGGATCCTGATCGTCATCCCGATGACGTGTCGACGGGCGAAAATTCACAACGGTCGAATTCACCGGCGGCTCTCCGCGGTTTCGCCGGCGAACGGCGAGCGATAACGCAGCCTCCGCGCGGAGACGTTCGGAGCGGAAGAAGACTCGCCATTTCGGTCCGCTCCGGGACTAATGATCGGGTACAAGGATAATAACGGCACGCGCGTATTGTAATCACGATCGCGAGCGACGCGTGCAAGACTCGCTCACTTCCGACGCGTCCGCGAATTCGCGTGACATGGCGCGAGCCTTATTAGATGATATCGCCGCGGAAATCCATCTTACGCCGCGCTCGAACGTCGCTCCGTAAGTAATGAACGGAAAACACGACGGCGATTAACGCATCACGCGACGAGTGAGCGACCGGCCGATCGATCCTTCGTTCGTTCGTGCTGCGTTCGGACGCACTGCGAGCGAAAACGATCGCGCGACTCGCGCGGAACTTGCGCGAGGCCGAAGCAACTATCAAACGTCCGCTAAAAGAAAAAAAAACCGCTAACGAGATCGCAAGGACACGCGAGATTGATGAATCATTGAAAGAAGAGAGGACAAGTGCGAGGTGTAGCGTGTGGATAGTGAGAGATGTGATAGTGTCGAGACGCTGAGCGCGAGCTTTAAGCGTCGGGAGGACACAGCGGTGGGACGCGTTCCGACGCAGGACGAAAGTCCGAGAAGAGTAGATACCGCGATATTTACCGAGTCGATCTGCAGGTGACGTCAAGCTGTAGAGATTTGAATATTCAAGCAGCTCGCAAAGTCGAAGTCGCCGCCGAAGAAACGAAGCGGCGATTATTTAAGAGAGAAGCATCCCGAGGAGAGAAAAAGGGGGGGGTGGCTTGAGCGAGAGAATAATTGTTGAAGGACGCTTCAACCGAGAGCGCGATGACCACCGGTCCGGTGTCGATGGGAAGCGTCGCGTTGTCACGTTCAACCCTTCGTCGCAATCACGCCCGTTGAGCCAGCACCGTGAAACCGACGAGGATTATGCATCCCGGACGGCGCCGATAAACCACCCCCTCCCCCCTCCTTCGCCGAGTCGCGATGGAATCTCCATCGAACGCGAGCGAGTCGCTCGATCATTCGGTTTACTTCAACACGGCCGTCCCGACGAACGATTCCTCCACTTTCGCGGGCTCGGAGTTGAATCTGCCGTACACCGTGTGCGAGATCCTCGTGGCGATCTGCGCCGTCCTCGGTAACGGCCTGGTGATCTTGGTCTTCGGCAAGGAGCGGAAGTTACGCAGACGCACCAATTACTACATCGTCTCCTTGGCCGCGGCCGACTTGCTCGTCGGTCTGTTCGCCATCCCCTTCGCGATCCTGGCGAGCATCGGCCTGCCGACGAATCTGCACGCCTGCCTCTTCACCGTGTCGGTCCTCGTGGTCCTGTGTACCATCAGCATCTTCTGCCTGGTAGCGGTGTCGGTCGATCGTTACTGGGCGATACTGCACCCCATGGGATACTCGCGCACGGTGCGCACCAAAACTGCCATAGGTGAGGCCCACCACCGCGACTGTCCTCTCTCCGATGACGTCGTTAATTCGACGCTCGGTGTCAGGTGCGTCTCGCGTCACGCGAGATTTACGCGATTACACAGACACGCGTGCGTTGATCCATCCGAGGCGACTGAACCCCAACTCGTCCGCGCTCCTCGAATTCTGAAATGCAAAGGACGCTTGAATGATTCGTTTCTTACGGCCTTCATTTATTTCACTCACTTGTTCATCCGTTTTCAGAATTATTTTCGTAATACGGAGTTGAGCAGTTTATTTCTCGCCCTTCGAGCGTATCGGCGTCGAGTTTAGTCGGCCTTGAACGGCCACTTTGGCTAGCGTAAAACTAGCAAACGTCAAGTAAGTGCTATTATATTAATGTTGTAATTCCCCATTAAACAATGAAACTGTTTTATGTATAGCGTGTGTTATATTGCGTTTGTATTGTTGAATTGGAAATTATAACATTGATGTGATGTTACTGTTACTTGACGTTTGCTGGATGGTCGTCAGTGACCACTCTGAGAACTTAGAATCAAAGACTTTCTGCAATAAGGTGGCAAGTTAGAATTATGTTACGAATCTCGGGAAACTTGCATCCAGAATAAATCGTAGTAGATCGTTGCGTCACGATATTCCAGCTGATCAGAGGGATGTCAGTTCTGGTCGGTTTTCTCGATAAATATGGCGGACATATATTGCCTTTTATTGGTCAATCATTGTGTAATCTAAGTTTCAAGCCGTGTGAAATGGAACTACCTTCTCCACGCAGTCACTGATTACTGACTTGTTACTATGATACATTACTCAGTAAGCGAGAAATCATGAACTCATTTTGGGCATGCAAAAATATTGAAATCCATGAGATTCAAATAAAGTTTTGAAGTAAATTTACTAAAAAACTAAAAAAACAACCTAAAATCAGAATTTTTCGACCAGCCGTTTCCTTTGTAAAATAGTTGGAACGTCTATCTTGAGCGATACCTGACGTACACCTGGTAAATCACAATCATAGCGTAAATCGTTATTTTCGACGATTTTAACTTTTGGCAAAAATATTTCATCTTTTTTTTTTCAATTTTTTATTAGTTACTATTTTTAATTAATTAATGAAAAAGGTGAGGCAATGAATTAAAAAGGTGTGTTTTGCAAGGTTATTCCCCATCCCCACCTACTGTCGGGAGAGGTGATGGGTGGTGGCCAGGTGAAATTATTTTCTGAAAGGCAAAGGTCCGAACTATATTTCAGTAACAAGATCTACACTAGAATCTTCTTTTACCTAGATAAAAAATGTTTGAAGGTAAATAAATTTGCTGTCCCTACAGAAGAACGAAATGAGTTAACACAACGTTATTACGATATTTTATAACACGTAACGTTTTTAAATACGTAGTTCTCAATGTTGTATACAACGTCATTGACGATATTTGAGATCTAAACATTAAAAATAAAACCTCTACATATATCTACCGATATATCCACTATGACTGTGATTTTATTTAGCAATATTAATATCATCAAGCTTGAAAACATTCGTAAAGTATTACGTCGAAATGTTTACAAGATCCACGTAAAATCAATGTTTCAAAGAATTGATTCAACGTTCCTCGCTTACTGACTCGCTTACAACTCGCTCCCGACTTCTCATCTGTTACCGGCCGGCTCATTGTGGAAAACCCTTTGGAATGAATTAATTAACATCGGTCACGCCGATATTAACGAAAGGAACGAGAGACTGTGGACAGTAACGGCTGTGGTCCCAATTTCCGGCACGCGCTCAGATAGAAGCGATCACGCGACATTGTCCGTGCGCGCGGTGTTCCCTCCAAATCGCGTCGCGTGATGTCATGTTACATCGGCTACGCCTTCATTAAACATTCGCGTGAACCGCCGACGCTGTTCGATTGAATCGTATATCCTAGAAATACTCTTGACAGCCTCTCTCTCCTCTTCAGCCGCGGAAGCCGGACTTTCGATTAGATCCGAAAGAGAACCGGATTTCAAAGAGAAACGAGGGGGAGACTCGAACGCCGGGCCGTCAATTTTCTGCGCCTCGGAAACATTTCGGAACGTCGCTCCCCGCGTGTTGCGCTCTCCGATAGAGTGCATTTCCCCACGGAGTATCATTTTCCGCGTATATCGAGCGAATCGATAAGGAGCCCTCGCCTGCGTGTGTATAAGCCTCCGCCGCACACGCATGGAAATTGCACTAGATAGAGTCCGTGAGTGTGAAAAAGAGAAAAAAAAATGAAGTTCAGTTGCGCTAATCGCGATGAATGGCTGATAGATAACGAACGGGCGGAAGGGCGAGCGCGAGTCATTATACGAATCAACTACGCGTAGTCGGCGCGACGACGCGACGTCGACGACGGCGCGACAACGACACGACGGCGCGCCGATTCATCGGCGAAACCCACCGCCACCAACAGCGACCGATGCGTATTGTGCCTCTCGATTTCAATAGTTCCTGATTTCATGGATATGATAGCGATTCCAGCGAGAGAACGCAGCTGGAATCAGCTTGAATCGGGGTCTGCGTGGAACTACGGAGACGTGATCCCCGGAAGCGTCTGAAACGTTCCCGCCGGCAAACACACCCGTCCACTTCGGACGTGTTCGTTTTCGTCATCATGCGGAAAGAAAGGGCCAATTGTCCTTGCAATATATGTGGACGTCTCATTTAATCTATCTTTTTTAGATGAACCGGCTACATTAAGTTCAAGAAATTCACGCACATCGAAGCATAAGAATTTCGTATGCTTCGTACGTTTCGATGTGCGTGTAAATTTCTTGAACTGGTGCAGCAGGTTCAGCTAAAAAGAAGAGACCAGTCCAGTCTCAAAGGCGTCCTTGTGAGGCGTCCCGAGTCGAAATTTTAGTTCTGCATTAAGTCTACTTAATTCTACATTTGTCTTCAAATCGAGAAAACGGAAATAACCTCCCATTTGTAGCATCAAAGGAATGCTAATAATGTTCCTTCGATGCTATAAAGGGAATTTAGACCTCCCGGGGGAAATTTTAAGTTCCACATTAAGCCTTCAAATGGAGAAAACGGAAATAACTTCCTATTTGTAGCATCAAAGGGAGCACAACGGAAGACCTTTGAAGATTTCATGTACACTGTCCCACAAAAACGCACACACCACATCTGCAAGGTTTATGAGAATTAGAAAAAAGTAAACATCGTTTTAAACTACGTTCAACGGTCTATTTCGTCATTACCTAATATGTCGTCCAGTCTCCATTGTTATTTATCACAGACAACTTTGGAACATGCTTTCATCTAGTCTTCCAGCGTAGTTCAGGAAAAGTGATCTCCATATTTGCCGGATTTGATAGCATAACTGCTTCGGGTTAAATATACGTTTTCCCTGAAGCTTCCTCTTCGTAAACCTCCAAACGTTTTCTATTGGAGATTTACCAGCCAGTCCAAAGTCGTAATGTCATTATCGACAAGGCTCATGACATTCGTTTCTCAATGCGTTTTTGACTACAAAAACAAAACAAGTTGTCTCTCGCATACTTCGCCATGCGCTTGATCGTCGTCAGACTAACTTACACATTTTTTTTGCCGAGAATTTTAGAGCTTTTGTCGCAGAGTTCATTGTGAATCCATTTCGGACTGCTCTGTGACGTACTTATCATCGCACAATGTCGTGGATCCGCGTTTTCCCGCGCTCTGCAAGACCATCGATATTGCGACTAGTTTTAAACCGCGTCCACTCACTTTTGGAATGTCTTTGACGCTTCACTATAATTAGCAGCCTCTTTGTAATGACATTTGTGGGCATTTCGGATGCGAAAACGAAAACACAGCATCAAAATCATCTCGGATTACGTCCGGTCTGCGTCGAAACATTACTAATACATTTACTATACGAGGAAATGAAGGACGTCTCCCTTCATCAAACACGCCAGGATTTAACCACCTATTGTACACAGGACTGTGTAATGTGATGTACACGCTCTCGTGGGACGAAATCGACTTAATGTAGAAGTGAAATTTCGACTCGGGACGTCTCAGGACGTCTTGATGTAATTAATCTCTGGGTACTTCCAGGTATAATATGCGTGTGCTGGATAGCGGGTACGTTGGTAGGCTTCTTGCCGCTTCTCGGGTGGAACGCCGGAGAGACGAACGACCACAGGTGCATCTTCACGAAAGTGATGGACTACGACTATCTCGTATTCCTATATTTCGCCACCATCATCTTCCCCGCCTTACTGATCGCCGCCTTTTACGCCCATATATACCGCGTGATTCTGAAGCAGGTCAGTCGTTGAGGAGGCGCGAAACGAGGCGGCGAGCTGCGAGGCTGTGAGAGATTAGCCAAAAAGTATGACAGATACGACGGTCGTAGTTACAGCAAATCGTCACGATGGAGCCCGACAGTGGTGCCGGCGCCGGTCGCCGTGTCAGCGCCGGCGGTGGTTTCCGCCGTGGTCGCGCGAATAATCAGGCGACCGGGACGATGCTGCGGGTGCTCGGTGCGGCGCGCAAGCGGGAGGTCAAGGCCACGCAGAATCTCTCGCGTATCGTTCTCTTCTTCATCGTCTGCTGGTTCCCGCTCTACACGATCAACTGCGTGATGGCGTTCTGCCCGAAGTGCGAGGTAAACGACTTCCTCATGAATTTCTGCATCATCCTGTCGCACATCAACTCGGTCGGGAATCCGCTTCTCTACGCCTACCACCTCAAGGACTTTCGCGCCGCGCTCAAGAACTTCGTGTGGCGACTGCTGTTCCCGCACAGCGACGTCAAGTCCAGCGTGATCAGCGTGATCCACGATCGGGGCTCACTCGTCGGCTCGCAGAGGCAGCAGCTTCAGAGGCGGCTCAGCGGCCTCCCTCAGCCGGGCAGCCAAAGGTCGAGCCTGCTACGCCAGGTGCGTGCAATCCTTCCACTTTGCGCGTCTCATTCCCACGCTTTCAACCTTCGCACGATTTACACGCCGAAGTGGAGTCTTTTGTCTACACACGGGGAAGAAAGAACGGTCGAATTAACGTGACAATGAACGAACCGACCAGTGTTTCGGTTGGAAGGAAACGGTGTTTCTGATTCTTCTTATGTACCGAAAGGAAAGTATGCATTTCAGACGATTTAGGGAGCACCCAGGGAGCATGTTGGGTTCACCTTTCCTTGTTCAATTTCTTTTGCTGAGTTGACTGAAAGAAAAAGATGGACTCGACTCGGACTCGGACGTGCCGCCCAAATCGCCTGAAATGTATAGCCCCCTTTGGTTCTTACGGCCAGAAATTCTATTTCCCTCAATCAAAATGCGTTTTAATTTTTAGGAAATCATCTTTCTTCTTCATGCATATGCAGAGAAAAAGATTTCTTTCGATTACAGTAAAAAAAAAAACTGCTTCCTTTCAATTTTTACTCGCGTAAGAAATCGAAAAAATCCGCGGAAAAATTTAAAAGTCCGGGATTTTTCGATTTTTTAATTTATCTGCAGAAAAAGCTCGAAAAAAAATGAGAAAGGTTTGAAAATACTGGATTTTTCCGAGCTTTTTTTAAAACTGTACTTTGGATTTAACAAGATCTCTTTAATCAAAAAACAAATTTGTTTTTTGGGATGGAGCAAACAAATGTTGCAAATAAGCGAATGTTTGATTCAATAAACAGAATTGTTTAGTTTCTCAAGCAATAAATATCTTCACGTCAAACAATATATTTCTTTTATATTTTCATTCAAACATTACAATGGTTTGTCACGAGTAACAAATTATTTGAAAAAAAAAGTAATTTTATGTCAGAAGAATATTAAAGAACCTCTTTCTTTCCGTGGGACAATGTTTAATATATAATGAGATAAATTTTTCTCTTACGAAAGCCAAACATTATTTCCTCTAAATAATACCATTTTTTTCTATCAAATGACACGGTTTTTCGATCAAATGACACACACTCCAATGAAACAACATTTTCATTTAAACAAAATGATATTTGATACTAAATTATGTTATTTATATTAAACAAACCCAAGTGTCAAGCAAACACGTATACTCCAAATCCAAAGAGACTTTTTTCTCTGTGTGGGTATGTACGGTATATGCACGTAACTCACACACGTAACTTGATCGTCCTAATTATCCTCACTCGAAAAACTCCAAATAACCGCTCACGTATAGATGTGTTCGTTCTGTTTAATTGCATTGCAGGCCGTCGGCGACACGAGGATAGGCGCTGCGTATTCCGAGAGGCGCACGTCGTCGTTGCGGGAAAAGGGGAAGCGTCAAGATACTACTGACATCAGCGCCGTCGGAACTGTTGTGATAATTAGCAATTCCGCGCCGTGCGAACAGGCGAGCAAAGAGAAATCTATTAACGATGCCGATGAGAAAGCGGCTCATACCTCCTCGATGGAACTGCAGACGTACAAGTCGCTGGCACCGCTCCTGCCGGCCGAGGAGGGTCACGTCGAGGAAACGCCGCCCGCGTCGATCTTCGTGATCGAGGCCGACGTGAATCAAGCCACTTCTGATCACTTCCACTTCGCTCTGCGGCTCTCAACGCCCGACGAGGAGTCTAGGGACAGGATCGATGTGGCGGTCGGATAATCAATCCATGATGACGGATGAGGCGACGCGAAAGCCAACTATATCCGTTTGTGTACAATCAGGACAATTAGTCCCGGTACAATGGCCGATTGTTGACGTGAATGTTAACGAGATTGATCAATTTTATAGTTGTGCTCCCCTGTTCCTCTCTCTCGCCTTTGTTACGTATTTATTTCGCATCGACCATGTTTAACGTCAGCATGACCGTTTACCGTCATCTTTAATTAAGAATGCTTCTCATATATATATATATATATATATTTATAAGAGTCCCCCGGTTATATAAGTTATAGGTACAAGTCCTCCCTTAGTTATAAGACTCCAAATACTTTTTAAGAGGCTTCATCGTGATGACCGTGCGAATAAACAAGCCAGCTGTGAAAAGAGCACGCGTATGTACAGTAGCGCATTCGGAACGTTTTTGACGTTTAATCGACGTTAATGCGTAGATGTTATCGCGTTACAGCAAAGAAAATCGGTGTCACTAAAGTGTGTAATTCATATGTGTGTGTGTGTGTGTGTGTGTGTACATACATGTACTCACTACTTATTGTTACTCCTCGAATTCCTAACGCGTGTGGATATTCAATAAACCCTGACGTAATCTATTATACTTGTGCAATTAATTGCAAGAGAACATTGTGCATAAACATTTAATTACCTTACTGACCAACAAGAAGGACGATATCCATCTTACTTCTGGATGAAATAAATTTTCGACCAGCCGTAAGTCGTAGGGATGTATAATAACCAAATGCCTGGCAGACTGAATAGTTAAAACGAAAAATTACAGACTTAACTGAGTACGTAAATGTTGTAAACTTCTTGAAGAGAAGTTAAAACGCAGGGGTGGAGTCTCCGACGCATTCGGAACGCAACAAGTAGCGGAAGATAATATGGCGACCTCCGTTGTTACTCGTTTTCCCGCTCTTCTCCCGATAATACGCGAAAGTTTGTTCCGCTAGATGGCGCCAGGCAGGCCGTTGATCCGTTTCGGCGTTTGGGTACATCCGTTAGATGGCGTTAGGCAGCTTCTTCAGCTGGTCAGCTTTTGTTGCAGTGTAGTGTTCGAAAGTCTTGGACGTAACGGAGCACGTTTTGGGCGTGCAAATATGAGGGAATGAATTTAACACGGTTTGAAGGTTCAAACGAAGTATGGATCCGAGTGAAGTCGAATTTCTCGGTGAGAAGCAACTGGTCAGCATAATACCGAACTTCAATCTGGACGTAATCTACCTGATCTCGGGCTCGGTAGGACCATTTCGCGCCGGTCTGCCTGTTAAAGTGCCCATTTGGCTCGCCGTTTGTCTCAAGCAGAAGCAAAAATGTCGTATCATCAATCAAGACTGGATGGAAGTCGAGGACCTGAACGAAAGGAAAGAGATGGAAAAGTTGTCGAAGTACGTGAGTAGTTGCCAGAAATTTATTACCGGCTGTTCAATATCGCGCGACGATATTAAATCTTCTGTCGTCTGAATTAAGTCTCCAATAAATTACAGTTCACGTTCAACATATTTCCTCTGAAACTTTTCTATTTTTGCTACTATATTAATGTGTCCTAATACATTATGTCATATCTTTATAGAAATTTGAACTTCTTCTTTCAATAATGCCAGGTATTCAAAAACTGATAATGTGTGAAGATATCACGGGAAAAAATGCTTATGTATGATTATATACAATTATATAAAATCATATATGAATTTTGCCCATATATATGGTTACATATATGATCATATATGTCTACACGAAATAATGATGTCGTGTAATTGTCGATATCATATGCTGCCAGAAGCCAGAAGTATTTATTTCGATTGTATTTACATATAATTTGTAAACAATATTTTTTGTTGGGGACATATATGATTATATATAGTCATATATGGTCAAATCTCACATATGATCCTTTTTTCCTGGATTTTATTAGAATTTTGCGATTTACTTATATTTATTGTAATATATTAGGTAATATATTAAATCATATATATATTAGGTAATGTATATATATTTAATAATATATTAGATAATATCTTGGGAAAAAATGATTATATATGAATTTTGTTTATATATACTATATAATCATATATAATTCTATATGTTCTACATCTAAAAAATATTATTATACGAATGTAGCTGAAATAAATGCTTATATTTACAGCTGCCCACGATATAAATACTTAATTCAATCAAAATATTTCTTCTGCTTTTCATTCAACAATATTTTTATTTTGTGTGGATATATATAATTGTACATGTAGCCATATAGAGATAAAATTCATATATAAATTATATATAATTATGTATAATTTTATATGATAATATAATATATAATTCTTTTTTCCCGAAATATTAGGTTATTCACAGAGATGCCAAGTTATCATTACATTGATGAGAGTCAAATCTTACTGAGTGTGGCAAACGATGATATACCTGATGCAGATAATATAAGAATTGCTGTAAAGGTAATTGCTGCTTAAGTAGATTTAATTAAAGAAGCGTTTGAATAGAGAATGTATTTAATGTTCTTTTTTTTAATTATAATTTGTATTATAGGATATATGGGATATAAGAATGTCAAAATTACGCACATCTGTGGATGCTTTTGTGAAAAGCGAGGGAGTACATGCAAGACTAGATCATCTCACCGCAATGGAAATCAATGGAGTACGTCCATTGTTGCCACATGCATTGGATCAAATGTTACGAATACAATCTGTAAGTACAGATCTTGAAATTGCATTTTACTTATAGCATTCTTAACGTAGCAAATTATTTCTTTCTTACCAGCTTGACTGTTCTAATGTGACATTGATGCGATAATTATCATTTTGCTGCTTTCTGTCATATCTTTGTCTCAATTTACAGGCAAATTCAGGAGGAGCAAGTTCTCAGTATAACGGAAGTACGTGAGGAAGGTAACGTCGAATTACCAATTGTTATCAGCAGATTGAATATTTTTTTTGTAATTTTTTATGCTCTATTTCCGGATGTATATACGCAAATATTCACTTCGATATTTCATCTTCACGCAGTGTAGACTTTTCTAAAAAATTAATATATATATATATAATTCAATATTTAGGCCAATCACATTAAATTAAACATAAGTAATGCAGGAAGTACAGGAAATAAAAAAGCAGAATATATTTACATACAAATATTATGTTACAGTTTTATTCGACCTACTTTCAAGTCGTTACATATGCTCACTAGTATATCTCTATCACATTTTTTCGTTATCATATGTGGTAAGTGCGTATTTACATTGGTGAACTCTGAATCGATTTTATATCTTGTGCCCATTATCGTATGGCATTCCAAATCTATATTTACATACTCGAAGCTTAAGCCACAATCCTTTAGCGATCTTTGATTTCTGTCCCTAAGAATAATTTTAAGTCACACGATTATAAGACGATTCTCACTCGGCAGGAGAAGGTCGAGACATCTCGATCTCGTTTATTGAATCTCTTACAGATACACGTACGGGTAATCTTGCGCGGTGAATGACAAATCAGGCTGAGACAACGAACTTACTTGACAGTGAAAATATCGCACCGTGACGAATTAGTAATGTTAATGTCGAATTCACAATACGTTTAAATTGTGACGTCAGAGTGACAGGAGAATTACGTGACAATAAGTTTCTGCGAAGGAGATACAATACGGAAGATTAAAAAGACTAAGAACGCGTAAATGCAGCCTGGCGTATCGTTTGGTAGTGTCAATAAATTATTAATTCTATAATCGTATCGGCAGTGTTTCTTACAATGACGAAAGTCAATAGATTAAAAAAAAAAAAAAGAGAGAAAACCTCTTTCGAATTTTTCGGATGTTTCGACATCGAAGGGCAACGCGTAGTTCCTCAGTGTACTTTCAGTCGATTCGGCGTTTGAACTATCGCGCGTTATTTACGAACAAAGATAAGTACTGTACTGCCTTATCTAAACAAGTACTCGGGAATATCACAAAGTCCGTTCGAGAGACACCGTCCCAAAAAAAAAAATTACCAGTCGTCGTCGTCGTCGTGAACGTCAGTCTCTAGACCGCTACGATTTTACTAGGATCCACCTTGACTCGAATGAACATGGTATCGTCTTTGATAAAATGTCGCTTCTTCACCATCTCGTGAGAGACGAATCGCGGGAAGCCGAAGCCGAGCGAGTCCGGCTCGCGGCTCGGTCTCTGGAAGTTCTTCCAGGTTGGGTCCGGTATGAAGCTCTCCACGATGTTGCAGGCCTTCTCCGCGATCACCGTCTGATCGAACATCGTGAACGAGACACTATGCGAGAACGGCCACCGTAGGAGCGCGTCGTACTCGCCAGGCAAGATCTTGATATATATCGAGATGTGACTGCCCTCCCCCGTCCCATTCCCGTTTAAGAATATCGAAGCCTGCGAAAACACGGAGAAATCAGCTTCTCTCGACAAGCTAGTGAACTAAACGACGAATTGTGTTCGCAATTGTATGATACTCGGCGACACGCACCTGCAACTTGTATCCGTATTGACTAGTGTAAAAGGGTGGACTGACAAGCTCCATCCCTTCCTTCGCTTTGGCCTCCAACATTTTGGCGGCGTAGTCCGTGATCTTCCATATGAGCGTGCCCGTGTAATTTAACGACAGTTTGCTGATCGCCGACTTCAGGCTGGTTATTTGATGCTGCTGCTTCGTTACGAGGCTACACATGAGACTCAGGTGCATCTTCGCGGACTCCTCCAGATGTTTGTCAAGCGAAAACCTATTACCCTGTTACAGACAGATCGTGGGCTTAACACCTTTCGGCCTTGGAATGAAAATCTAACTAGAGAGAGAGAATGACGAGTCAATTGGAATCGACACACGTTGTTTCGAGGATTGGACTCCATCCAGTTTCAGAAAGATGAAGCTATCGGCCAGTGATTTATCTTAAATTATTTTAAATCAAACATCGTCTTATCTCTCCCGAAACGAAGAAGCCAAACGACAAATGCGCTAAGACAAGTGATAATACGCACCTTGAAGCGGCAGCCAGCGTCCTTGAATGTACAGGAAAGCAGATGTGTGGTACAATGATCCTTCAAGTGCACCTCGAGATCTTCTCTGGGTAACACCGCGGTCTCGCAACGATGGGGACACGCGACCGGGTATCGGCCACATTTCGCGTGATGAGCAGTGAGCGTATCGAACACGAATTCTTTGTTGCAATAGCGACAAGCGACCAGCCTCTTGGCGCATTCGCCCAGCTTGTGTTGACCAAGGTGTCTTCTCTGCACTTTCATTCCACACTTGTTCTCGCAGTACAGAGGCTCGCAGCCGCACGTTCCCGTGTGCTTCTACAAACGTGCACGTACCCACCGTTAATTTTCCACTATCTGTGACGTGGCATACTGAGTTGGCAAGATTCTAGATTTTTTCAACAAGGTCCAGTAAAAATTGTTATCTTCCGAAAGGAAACCCGGCAAAAATCGGTATTTTCTACTAAAAACGATAGAAGCGATCGTTTTATGTATTAGAACATCGATGAAAAGGTTTCCCAATTATTTTATTGTTTTAAAAACGATTCATAAGTAGCCCATTAGCATCCTATAACCTTATTTATGATCCTGGCTGTTTTTTTCTCTCTTTTTTTTTTTTTTTTATAAAATAGCTGAAGTGGCTGCACTAGTTCGAGAAATTTACAGCACACTGAGACACACATAAACACACTGAAACATGAAGATCTTGTACGTACGCTTCGTATGTTTCAATGTGTATATAAATTTCTCGAACTAGTACAGCCAGTTCGGCTATAAAGAACGGATCACCTGTGCGCAAGAATTTGTATGTATTTGCATGTAAAAAATAAGTGAATAGCACACGATATGTTTATACTTGCTATGAATGTTGTCACACAGCTATGTAAAAGTGATTATTATGCTTTTATCATTTACTGATGAAATAGTCAGTTAACATGAGTAATTTGAGAAATGCATCAGAAGACAACGACATTGTGTGGACTCGCTTCGTATCTTGTTCTATTGATAACGTGGACTTGCTTTGTATCTTATTCTGTTGATAAAGTCAATAAGCAAAAACGTATCGCTCGTGGAATATTAGTAAGTACAAAAGCTCTATGACTAAAACAGTATCCTCAAAAGTGCAATAAGATTAAAATAAACGTAAACGCAAATCAAATTTATATTGGTGAAAATTGTAATTTTATTGCTATTGTTTATCTTATTAAATTAAAAACTAAAACTAGTATAATATTTAATGACATTTATTTATATCTCCCAAATTTTTGTTTTAAAAATATATTTCACATATTGATTTGAATTAGAAAAAGAAACTATTATTATATTGATTTCGTTTTTCTTTAAATCATAGCGATTAATATGATTTATTAATTAAAGTAATAATATCGTTATATGAAATCATGTAAAATATATATGTATGTGTTATATATTAGTCCCTTTTTATCTGTCTATTCTTGCCAGTTTATTTCATTAGATAAAGTCCGGGACACTGAAAATCGGAATTTATCGTGGGTTTTACACCTACTGGAATTTTCCGGCCAACTCAGTATGTACATCGTATTACGTATTTTCATATTAATAATAATCATTACTAATATTTAAATTAGAGTAATAATCACTACTAACATTCAAATCGGAGGGTTTAATATCATACCTCCAAGGTGTGTCCGGTGAATTCTTTGGCACAGAAGTCGCAACGAGCCCTGCGCTGGGCGCAGGTGTACTTCAGGTGGTCCTCCATGAGCACACGAGGTATCATCGCTCCGCATTTGTTGCCACAAGGGACCGCATCGTGTTTACACGTGTTCAGGTGTGCCTGGTGAAAGCAAAATTTGAATGTTCAGAGGCCTGCCGAAATTCGGCCCGGTTTATGACCCAGTTTACGCCGGTCATTTGATGATGCATATTAACTAGTAACTTTTTTATTAGATTATTTTGATATCGACTTGATATCGTATCGAGCCAGCACCTTCATTCATCTTCTTGATGCGTACTGTTTACGTTTTCATCATCGTTGATATCAAAACAGTCTAATAAGAAGCTACTTACTAATTAATACGTATATCAACTGATCGGTGTAGAGAGCAATATTCGACCTGATATTAGATACCAGATCAAGATGATGATCTTACCTTCAGCTTCCTCAGTTCGTCCGACCATTTGCAACCATCCTTATGATGTATGCAGTACACAATAGAGCCCATTATTGCCTTCTCTGCCTCCGAGTCCTGGAGGTTCTGAAAAGAGGTCGAAATAGGACGAAAATGCTATTATTCGCTGGTCGCTCTTGTCGCCGTTTGAAGCGTGAAACGTAAGCTCATCGACACATGTGCCGTAATTCGAAATGCAAAGCAAAACGGACAACAGCGCCGTGGGAGATACTGCCTCGTGCCGAGAACCACGTGGGTGGTGCGACTCGAGAATATCTCGAGTCTATTGTCGCGACTCGAGTGATCGCCCTTTCGCTGCCCAAAAAATCATTTCGACGATTAAGCGCCGGTGCCGAATTTGCCCTCCGTCTCAAACGATCGTTTGTTAGCGTCACTTAATGTAGTAATTAACACTTTACCGACCGCTAGCGGTTCAACAGCATACGCACGTCCGACCGGCCGCAAATCCTCCGGCTCTGTTTCGGTTTAGACTGTCGCGCGGGAGTATCTGTGCTTTTTGTATGATAAGATAAATTTGCCCGCTTTCTGTTATTATAGGATAATTCGATTTAATAAGTTCTTTTATTTTGATGATATTAATGCTAAATTATATTTATTTTATCTATTACAACGGTTTTCAGTTAAATAGTTATATAATATACCATAATCTATATATTGACATACTTCAAATAAGAAATAGTTTAATATTTTTTTTAAGTATGATATCAAATTCAAAACAGTCGCCTTTGTGTAGTAGAACATTGCAAAATTTACAGACAAAACATGTTCTACTTCTTTTTCTTTGAACTGCACAAACTCTACATTGTCTTTGAGGTTTTACACTTCGACCGCTGGTCACTATATTTATAAGTTTATGTTTTCCGAAATTCGACAGTCTTCCGGGATGGTCTAATCTGGGTGTTCCTCTTGTGGGTTCAAGTAGATCGTTCATTAGGTAGATCGTCATCTTGTTCTGCACAATTAGTTTCACAATCTTCTATCCACGAAACTGCCACTTTGTACAGGAAATTCTTGTACGTAATATTTTTTCCGTTGAGAACTGTGTATGCTTTAAATGTATTGAAAAATGCACAGTTGATAAAAAACATTACAACTCGTTTAGTCAATTTTTTTGTTTTTCTAAAAATGGAATAATACGATAGATATTGGTCCGCGCGATCTACGCCCTTCATATATTTGTTATAATTTACGATTGAATTAGGCTTCTGTATGGGATCGTTTGATCTTTTACTTCTGTTTCTGGATTCTGTTAATTGTGCAGAATGTATAGTTGAGATCATATTTACGCTTCTTTTGCCATTATTCCATACTTCCAACAAAATTTGATGATTTCTGACAAATGATGACAAAAAGCCGATTAATAGGCTAGCGGTCGGTAGGCGTTGGCGACAAAAAGCCGATTAATAGGCTAGCGGTCGGTAAAGTGTTAACTTGGAAGTCTCGCATATGTATAATTATTTAAGAAATATGGTTCATCAGTTACCTATATACGTAATAATTTGCTATTTCCAGTACTTTTGAGCGTTTAGAAAAATATATAAAGAATCACTATATACAGCGTCTCAAAATTCCCGCATGCGAAGTGTACAGGGAAATTCGTCATATCTGAAAAAGTAACTTTTTCGTTTGCGAAAATCGAGAAAGGTTATTATTTAAAATGACTTTTCAATTTTCAACATAACGCATCTTTGAAGCTAAGCCTTAGATTAACATTCTGTTCAAGTAGGGTCTACTTGAAATTGACCGAAGAAGATAATTTCACTTATATTCGTTCCGAAGCTTAGCTTTCTCGGATTGTTTGAACGCAATTTTAGTAAAGGACAAAGTTACTTTCTTCAGTATGAAAAATCTGTACATCAAAAATCCTGTATAAAAGTTGCAATATTTAATATATACCTGGGTATAAAATAGCAAAGAAACCAATAATAAAATCGTCGCGTCAAATACACTACCGTATGCTTGTATTAGTTTTCTTCTTTCAAAGGTAACGTCGTTTATCAAAAGAGTTTCCTTGGAAACGCGCCGATAATGGAGAAAGGACGATGGTATCAGTGCGACGACCACATAAGCAACGTCGCCATATACAGATGCACCCGGTGTATAATACATATGCAAACGCATATCACGGGAGGTGCTTGCAAGTTGAAACCTGTACGACCGGCAAGGTCGAGGAACCTAACGCAACCAGTCAGTCGTTAGCGGCGAGATATAAACAGAAGGAATGGAGGAGCGACGGACGCTGCCTTCTTGCTCTCTTGAGAAAAGAGCGGAATATTGAGCGTTGTGAAATCCCTTTCGAAATTTCCTGAGGAAACGAAATCGCCGCGAGATTAGAAAACTCGGGCCACTCGGAAACGGTACGTGGCGAATTGCGACATTAAGGACACGCTATAGTGCAAATCCGTATACAATGCACATTAACTGACCAATTGATTCATTTCGAGTTCATTTCGATTGAAAAGCTTCCAACGTACGTGCGATGAAACTCAATGGTAATTTACATATCATACCGGCTTGGTACGAAAATTCGCGGTAAAAACTAATTAACAGTAACATTGCGATTACGTTATAATTTCCTACTTAACAATGTGTAACTGTTTTAGGGATTATTGCTTATAAGTTAAAATAAATAATGAAAAAATTATGGAAAATTGCAAATCGATCTACAATGCTTTTAAAAGTTTAACGGTAATTCAGAGCTTGGGTCAAATGTTATTCCGCTTTAAAGGAGGTTGTAAAGTGAAAGGAGTTTGATAAGAATTCGACAGAACTTGCACTGCGTATACATTGAAATATTAACTAATTCATTACTCGTGCAATTAGAAAAAGATTGACTATTCGAGAGATGAGATATTTATTATTAAAAACTAGCACTTTTTATACATCTTTGAAATTAGCGTGCTATTTTTATTTCAATTTTTAATATCTTCTAAACTAAAAATGAGATTTTGATAAAAAATTACTATGATATTAAAAACTAATATGCAGATATTATACACAAATTTCAGAATTATTGATCATTTTGTTTTGAAAATACAGCAATACAAAGTTCATAATTTATAATAATGCATATACTCGAAATACATATACATATATTTATATACTTCTTTCTATTATCTGTGTATTTGAATTAGATGAACTGGATGCATGAATATAGCATTATTAGAAAAAGTAAAAACTAATATTTTCGTATTTTATTATTAATATTGTGTCTACCTTAACTTCGCTTCAAATTAACATTTATTATTTAGGTAGTAAAATAAATGTATACAAACGTAATTTTGCTTTGATAAATATTAAATGAATGGTCGCCTTGATGCTTCACTGAAAATACAATTTTAATTAGCAATGCATCCTTAAAAAACGCACGTTATATTACACTTACATTGTTGAGTGAGAAATTTATAACATTAATGTAATATTAACGTTAGTTGGTGTTTATTTGAGGTACATCTTTCTAAAAAGTACGAAACTCCCCGCGTTGCCGCGTCATCCATTTTATCTCTTTCGAGAGAACGAAGTTCTTTTTTAAGACACACGGCGCATGCCGTCGTTAAAGTATTAAAGCATCACATAATGTTGCGTCAGGCAACATGACGGTTGCCCACGTCTCGCGGGTGACGTTACAGTAAAATAACGGGCAAATCGATCTTCGCATGTTCCACTTATTTTTCCTCGCATCTCCGCGCCGCGGCGATGTCCAGTATCGAACAATCAATATCGCCGCTGCGCCGACGGAAGGTCGATTTCGCCGTGACGTGACTTTTCTTTCCTGCAGTCGTCGCCGACTCGCTTCCTCGGTGTTCCCCTTTCTCCACAAAAGTAAGAATCGTTCACGTTGACACGTCGTACGAGACGGCACGCACGCCGAAAGGGTCAAAAGCGAGGCGGCGAGTTCCTTCGGCCGGGCATTCCCGGCACGACTTCCCCCTCAGGTGCGCATCCATGCCGCGGAGCGTAACGTTCTCGTTCACGAGCGTTGAACGGCACGAGAAGTTCATCGCCGAGAAGGAATGCGCCAGGAGGAACAATGCGCGAGGAGTGAACGCGCCTTCGTAACCGCGCCGCTTCCGGCCGTAGACGGCGTAGGACCCCCGAGAATACCACATATCTCTCTCTCGTGGGAATGGGTCGCGCGCGTCGTCCAACCTTTTAATATAACACGCGGTAATTGCCGGCGCGGGCACCACTCGTAATCATTCTTGCCATTCTTGCCTTGTCTCGCGCCCCCTCCCCCCTTCCTCCGAGAGCGTTGTCACGGCCGGCGAGGATGACAGGAACCACGAGTGGTCGCTCGCGGAATGCCCACGCTCTTGTTGTCTGCGCCAGAATTTGTGCTCGGCTG
Organism: Dinoponera quadriceps; assembly: GCF_001313825.1. Classification (NCBI taxonomy): domain Eukaryota; kingdom Metazoa; phylum Arthropoda; class Insecta; order Hymenoptera; family Formicidae; genus Dinoponera; species Dinoponera quadriceps. The sequence continues at coordinate 335,921 of NW_014556168.1, forward strand.
CTGCTTCAAGCGACTTTGAACCGGCAGTTGATTTTATCCTAAGGCCTGTTATACAAAATGTCAGATGTCGGACGTCAAAACGCAGTTCCGATAGTTTTCAACGAGGGGAATCCGTTTTCGAAAAAATTGAATAAATCCCCTCATTGCGGACTCATCGGTTGCATTTTTTCGACCTCCGACAACGACATACGTTTTGCAGAAGAGAACTTAAACCCCCAACTGCGTGCTGTTCGTTGCTCTGTTTTCTTTTTTTTTCTTTTTTTTAAGCTGAACTGGCTACACTAGTTCGAGAAATTTACACACACTGAAACGTGAGGATCTCTCGCACATACGCTTTAATGTGTAATAATATGTAAATTTCTTGAACTAGTGCAGCCAGTTTAGCTGAAAAGAACAGACCACGTGTCACGCATCCTCTGCTTACGTTTCTCCGCTGCTCACGATGACGGAAGAAGGAAACTCTGATTTATCATCCGTGGTCATAATTCAAACACAGCTTCTTGAGCCAATGAGAATGTCTCGCGAATGCTGCGGTTTCGTGCCAAGTGTCGGACCAGTTTGTGCGTTAATTAGAACACAATCTTCCTAAGATCCAATGAAAAAACTCAAAGATCTTATAGCGAATTCGATCATCCGCACCACATCGGATTGATGCATGCTGAAGGCTGCTGTACATGAAGCGGTTATTTAAATAAAAAAGCACATCGGTATTTTGAACGATGAAACATCTAATAATGATAATGTCACGTTGTTCAACGGAATATACATTAATTATTTCATCGTCAAAGTGCTTTATGTTATGACATTTTGTACTGAAAAGTGAATTTCGTTGGATTTATCTATCAATGGACAACCAAACACGTTTTAGTTGAAGAAAATAAAATTTCTTAAAAAATATAGTTCTCATAAACCAAATTTGATTCTTACAACCAGAAATTTTGTTTCTTTCAATTAAAAAACGCTTGGTTGTCCATTGGCAGGTAGATCTAATCAAATTTATTTTTCAGTAGTTTTGCATGGAAAAAAATTCAAGGCTCATATTCTCTCATATATAAGCAAACATATATCATCTTAATCTTATAAAAATAAAGAGTGCTTATATATGAAGAAATTTTATATAATTCCACTAAAAATATTACATTCTTCTTTTTATCTAAGAATAATTTTCATGAAGTGAGAAAAAAAAATATTAGAAAGAATGATATCTTCAAACTGATACAAGTTGAAGATATTATTTTTAGATAGTTTGAAGATATCATTCTATCTTTCTTCCTATCAATTCATGAAAATTATTTTTAAGTAACAACACTATGATATTTTTAGTGAAACTATATAAAATTTCACGT